>NW_025776831.1:0-123352 GCF_021130785.1 Homalodisca vitripennis | reverse complement strand
ATTTGAAAGAAAGCGATTTGCGTACTTTGCTCCCAAATTATATAATGAACTGTCCTCCAGCGTAACAGGCCAGGGTGTATCTGAAACGACATACAAAAAAAATATATACAAGTATTTAATGTACGATACAAGGTGATATAGCCATATATAACTGTATGTCTAATATTATGTTTTTATTTATTAATAACTATAAAATAAGCTTTTAATTTTTTAAGAACTATAATAAGACATGAGTCGTTTTTGTAAACCAGCAATTATTGTTGAAAACCGCTCCAAAATAAAGTCCTTATTTATTTATTTATTTATTTATCTACTTATTTATTATTATTGAAAAAAGCTTGGCTTTAGCTACTATATTGTTATTCCTTCATTTATAATTATCGTTTTTGGTTAGATCCATGGAGCTATTTTTAAAGGTTTAGATCATCTAAAAAAATACCTACAGTAAAAGGCGTCCATTTTTGTTTCTCGTAGCAGGTCCTGAATATTAGGTTTACCTTTATCAAATTCGATAATGATATAGTTGATAGGTAGATTGCTTTACTATTATTATGTATATACCAAAGCCAACGTCTAGTTTGTAAGTACGTGCATTAGTATTTACTCTTAAAAATATAATTACAATTAAAAGAAATGTACACAAGTTGGTGTGCACTTTCTCTCAGTTTAAATATAATCTGAAAGTAAAACGTTCTTAGTAAAAATTTATGTAGAAATAAGAATGGTACTGATGATACTTGTTGTAAGGGCATGCATTTTGTAACTTTGTTTCAAACTGTACACCAGTACAGCAAACACATTAAAATCTTTAATCCACAAAATGCAAAAGTTCTATCTATTTTAAGCAACGGTATTTCAAAATAAAAAAATATTACTAAAATGAAAATAATATTTGATTCTTTTTAAACGTATGGAGAAATGGTAATACCCACCGACCAGGCATCAACCTATATTGGGACTGGTTTCTGAATGATTTAAAGAGAGAGTCTAAGTAAGCAACAAAGGCCTTTAGCATTAATCAATCCGTAGGTTGGACTGTATTACCTTCTTTCTAATACCTTTCGTCTTTGCTTTCAGCACTCACTTTTCATATGTAGAAGATGCAATTTTAAGACTGTCTTTCAGAGACCATTTTTTAAACAATGATTCCCGGTGAACTTTGGCTTATGGCAATCTAGAGTCCCATTCTTCCGTTATTCACCCCTCCCCACCACAATGTCTACAGAGCAAGAACTATGTGGTTGGACACCTTCGTGCTCCGACATTTCTCACAAGGACATTTCGAGGTTACAAAAGTCTCCCTTTTTAAAAGGTACACTCCAAGGTTGCATGTCTAGTGAGGCCCTAGTGGGGGTATAAAATTACTTCCCCGTGTTTCGCACCAATCCATTCTCATAGGCCTCTTAGCCGCCCAACCTACCCTTCTATCGTTCCTGCCAGTTTCTCATCGTGTATGCCTGAACCTTAGTGAGTGTGTTTCCAAACTGTTCCTTCGTATGCTTGCTTTATTTCAACACAACGATTGGCTTACCCCTATAAGAATCGAGTGCCGGATCTGAGACAGTTCGTTAACCACTCCATCTACTAAAATGTCGCATATGACAGCCTTCTTGTTTGCCGCTTCGGACATCTAGTCTCAGGACGATATTTTGATATGAAGCGTCGCACCGGGATACTTCACAGCACTCCTTGCCTCAAAAATATCACGGTATACTCAAACCTGGATGACGGTGTTTATTCCCGTATCTGGTCAGAAGTTTCATTTATGTCTTCTTCGCCAATAGAGCCAAGCCGTGCTTAATAATCCAAGCCAATACAACCCGAAGCATAAGACGGTCGAGCAGCCATTGTATCTCTTTGAAAATCCTCGCAATGGTTTTGTCCGAGTATGCCTCGAGGAAGCTCTCTTCAGGCATGTGTATTCGGATGGTTCGGTTGTAGGACATGTTCTAAAGGTCAGGATTATGTTTGAGAGCTGCACAGCTCCTGCCGTGAAAAGTGGCCCTTCAGCAATCGTAACAAAACACCCTTGGACAACGTCTAAACTTGGTTAGAACATATTTATGAACATATTATAAGAAAATTAAAGAAATATTTAATATTATGTATAATAATTAAAATATAAATATAAAACCTAATACAGTTACTTGTTGTAATAAAATTATGTATATAGTAGTTTCTATTTAGTTAATGCACATCCAAATATGAATGACGAATCGAACTCTTCAATATATAACTTACGTTAATCATTAAAATTAATAAATGACGACGAATCGACTCATCAATACAAAAGTAATTCATTAAAAAAAACACAGTTGTTGCCTTTCTAAACGAGGAAAACAGAGCAGTAATGAAGTCTCTCGGAAAATGCAACGTCATTGTTAACGGCTTGTTACCGTTATCTCGAAACGGAATCTCTACTTTGAGATAACCAATCTCTAGTTTCAAAGTTCCAATTTAAACTAATAACTACTTTACAGAATGCAGGTGTTACGTTCATACAAAATAAATGGTAGTATACTGAGTTTCCAATTGTTTGCTGTTTAATTTTTTTGCATTAATTTATAATACTTTGTAATATTATTTCTCAAAAATTTTCAGTCTTGACTTATAGTTTTATATTATTAGTCCACTAATCCAACTTTATTTAACATAATTATCAAACATACTACAAAGTGTATTTCTAGTTTGTCAGGTTTGCGACCATATCACAAGTTTTACTATCTCAATTAAATTGTACTTTTACTACACAATTATATGTCTAGTACTTAAAAAACAAAGTTACCCGACTAGTATCACATAGTTTTAGCATGAGAGGTTGATGGTCATGATTTTCCTTCCGTAGCATTTTGTCTGAATGTTAGAGATTTTTACATTGTTAATATTTGAAAGCTCACACATAGTTTATTCGTAGAGTACAAATACAAAGAATCAAAAATTGTAACTTTTACAATTATGGACAATTTTATTTCATCGCATTATTAAAAGTAGTAGCCCTCTACATTATTTCGTTTTTTATTTGACGGGAAGAAGCCAAAATTCCTTTTCTGTTTAACTGTATGAATATTTTTATGTCCACAGGACGTCTAGAGAATGACATGGGTTGACTTATATAATTGTATGCAACCTCAAATAAATATTTGCCCAACATGTGGAGTGCTGTAAAACGTTCCTTGCTTTAATTGTGAGCAGTGATTGTGTTTCAAGAACATAAGAATACTTTATAAGTTCGTTGTGAGTACATTGAATATTATGTTCTTATTGGTCATAAAACTGTAAGCAGATACCAATTACTCTTACTGATAACATATATACTAATGCAGTAATATCGAATTCTTTCAATAACTTTTTTAAAATAAGTTTGAAATTAAATTGAATTTTATTCTCCCCCTTACCACTAATAAACGTAATTTTACCATTGATCTCCCCACACTGAGTTCAATATTAATTAGATTTCTTATTTGATAAATGAATGAAACAATAATATGTCTTATCTCTTATTTTGTTTTAATTTAAATTTATTGATAGTATATTTTTAAAAAGCTTATTCTTTGTTGAGCATAAAATAAGTGCAAACTTTATGAAAATGATGACTCAGTGTCATACCAAAAGTTTATGTTGTCCATTTGGAACCTAAAGATCGTACGGTTTTATGAACATTCGTATAGAATTAAATATAATTACGAATTTACAACTAAATGTTCTAATAAAATTATCATTTATTTGTATACAGAAGGGACAATTCAAGGTTACGATATTGATTGTATGTAACAGTATATATTTTTCTTCTGCAGTATAATATAGTTATTTTAAATTTACCAGTAAAGGTAATTTTACAAACTTCATAATTATATTTTTATATTTTAAATTTATATTTTATATTATATTGTACTTGAATAAATGCAACTCTTGATAATTTTTAGGTATGGTTACATTTACAAAACGTTAAATTATGAGTTTTTATCCCCATTATTCGGGAGGATTTCCTCATGACTTAGAACTACCCAATAAGAGCGCACATTCCGACCCGCCTTCAATAGCCATGTATTTTACTGCAGACAGCTCCCTAGCAATAAGCACGTACTCCTATAGCCGAAACGTTTCCCTTATTTAATGCCGGTTTTATTTTTATCGATAAATAACCACGTGGGCAAAGTTATTTTATACATTATTGATCTTTGAAAAATACTTGTTTTAAATTAATGTGAACGTTTTCTCCATATTATATCACATTTTCATAAGCTGTGTAGTTTAGGTTTGCTAATCTACAATACCTAATACGGAGTTCTGAATCTACCTGTCAAAAAATTATTTTAAATCAATTCCTTCCTTTAGAATGTAATATTGTTGAATTGTTACTGTTTTACGTTACGTTTATTTAGTTAATTTCATGGGGTACTAAGAATTAAGGAATATATTTTTTAAACAATAGATTGAACTATTTTTTGTTCAAAATGTATATGATCTATTACATCAAGTAATATATCACTTAAATCATAAACGCGTTTAGACTTCGCCCTAAAAAAACTTATCAAAAATTAAAATATTTTTGTATTAAATCAGTATTTTTATATAAAGTAACTGTAAAATCTTAAAAACGTAGTGCTATTATGGTGTACGTACGTAACTGGATATCATTGTTTTTATTTTTTTGAGAAATAGTTTATTTAACTTTCTGACGTGATGGCTATTCTGACACAATTGAAAATAAACTTCGACAAAAGGATATTCTGACACATTTTCTATTTAGATGTTAGTGAGTGTAAGGCCCATTATCATATCACTATCAAAATATTGCATTAATGTATTGTATTTTTCCATCACGTCTTTATTTCAATTCACAATACTTACTCTATGAGTTTTAGATTCTTAAATGAAATGCCTAAAAAATAGTAAGAATATCTGGAACAAAATGTTGACCTACATCGCGAAATCTTCATGGTTTCCCTGGAAATCTTTATATTTGTGGGATTTTTTGGGTAATAGAAAAAACTATCTTGGTTCAAGGTACTTATAATACCTCATCGTTTTTAAAACTGGTTTAGAAGTAGCGAAATTCCAATCATACATGCTTTGTAACGCACAATATTTCAGTGAATTCCCTTAGAATATCTGTATAAAAAATTTGAATTTTATTTTAAAATATATTTAGTTAGCTGAACTTGACTCGATTTCCGTATTTTATTTTAACTATGCTACTGAAGAGAAACAGTGAACGCAAAGATATGGATGTGGGTATAGACAAAGATCCGAGAACCAATTTATACTGTATAATAGGAACACTACCAAATTTTCAGTATTTTGCCTGTCTTGAACAGATACGGTCGAAAGATTCCATAGCCGGTAAAGTTATAAATTACCCTACGTTTCCCCTCTACTCGATCAGCCTGGCTAATCTACGTTCTTTCCTCTCTAGCCCACCTTATTGGTACGTACTAGTTTCTCGGTTTGTGTCACAACTCCCTGTCACGAGAGACCCAGTTCGTTTTTTAAAATTCGATGGAAAATGGTCCCGTCAACACAAGGGCGGCTGGTTTTAATGAAAGTTCGGAATTCACATCACGAATCTGAGTGGAAATGGCTGCTTTGGATCCCGCAGCAATGTTTTGTATGAGAGCCCATCTGAGCAACCACTAAATTTCTATCAACTAAGTTTAAGTTTTTTTTTATTTAAGTGGAAAATATGCATTTTAAATGAGATTGTCAGGAAAAAGAGTATCTTGGTGTAGTAACTTCCTGATATCAATGCAATGGGGAATATTTGTTGATAACGTTATTTCTTCATGTATTACACACATGAGTTCTGACGAAAAAAACGAAGACCACAGACATTTATGTAAATGTGATAGAATGTATATATGCAGTAATTTTGCTATAATGATTAGAATAGTCTAAATTTTTTTAATGAGCGATTAACTAAAAATTATCCATTATCCATAGTATCTTTTCCTGTAAAAACCTTGTTAGAGTTTTAGATGGTAAAGCTTTCCAGTTGTTGTAATTTTAAAATGTCATGTATTAATTATTTACCATAAAATCAAACTTTAATAAACTAACATTTAAAAAATATTAGCAGCAAATTTACTAATGTTTTCAAATGTTAATTTTTATTTATACATAGCTATTGAAAAATATATTAAATATGTGATTACACATTACGAGTTGTAAACTTTGACAAATTATATAATAATTTGAATATTTCATTATATTTATTTTAATAAAAGTTGTCTAATATGATCTCAATATCTTGCAGGTAAATATACTGAAATACCTATTAAAATCCAAACCTGTCTCTGATAATATAGATAAAACTGTATAACAAAATGCTCAGTGAAATCCAATTATTTAACGTCGTTGGTAATTCAGGAAAGAGATTAGCTACGAGGATTAATGTTCTGGTGGTCATTACTTTGGAAAATGGTAATCACATTTGGTTTGTGGAGTTTAATCGAGCCACTGTAGAAATTCTGTGGAAATAATTAATGCGATAAACGTGGCTGGTTGGTTTGAAAGTGTAGCCATAATTTGTTCTCTAAGCAGTTGTATTCCAATATGAACACTGTTCTAAACTATGTTTAGATGGAACTATTGAGACTTTTTTAAATTATAAATTAAAATATTGTCTTATTTTAGCTAATCAAGTACAATCCCAAAATGTGCCTCATTCAATCCAACAAATTATTTAAGTGTAATATTGGGGTAATTGCATAGCTGGATTAAAGAAGTATATAAATTTGTTTCACTTAAATTATTACTTCTTATTAAAATGCATGTTGATTTTATTTTCAATAAATTAAGCAAATAATTAGAATTACAGCATGGAATAATGATAGTATACAGTAATTAATAAAATATATAAACTGAGTTCTTTAAAAAGATGTTATTGTTCTAATTAACTGATTATGCATGTCATTTTTGAATAGTCTTATTGTGACAAATCCCACCTACGCAACGGTTATAACTTTGTAGTAACAGAATCATATATTTTGCAATTCTAGTATTTTTTGAGAGAAGCTTCAATATACATGAAAATTATGTTATGAAATCAAAAATTGCAAACTCATATATATATATATATATATATTATATAATATATGATATGCATTATTTATACAACAGTCCTTAGGTCAAATTCTAAGACAAACCGATGTGGCCCTGTAAGATTTTAGAATAATACTAGATCTACAGAGCGATCGCCTTGTGTAACCCGAGGGGTAGTGTAGCCTCCTCGTCACCTGACCTTTCGCCTTTAGATTTTTTCTGTGGGGAGCTATAAAGGAAAAGGTGTACCGCACTCCCCCGACAACTCCCGAAGGCTTGCGTGAAGATACGCAACGAGTGCAGCTCAATTGGCGAAGACGTTTTTAATCAGGGTACAAAGTGTGCATGTGCAACGACTCGGAAAGTGAATTGAGACAGAAGGGCGGCACTGCGAACATTTGATTTGAACTTGTAAAGTTACTCTATTAGAACTGGCCATTTGTTTTGGTATTGCTATTAAATAATAATTTTTTACTGAATTTGTAAATGTGTTCAATAAAATATGTATTCTTAAAATGTGTTTCTTTAACTGCGATCTATCTAAGTCGCCGCTTCTGAAATTTTTTTTCATCTCAAATCTTTTTTTTACTACACATTTATACGAAAAGTTAAAATAAATATAAAAGCAAAATGATTATTGCTCAGCGTAAAATATGTCTGTTATCAAAACACATACAAACTACACACATAACAAAACACAAACAACACATGAAACTAGCATTAATTTAACGTGCTTTAAGAGTTTATGCCACTGATGATGAAAACTTCCAGTCCACGCAGCTCCTGAATTAGAGATATTGAAACACTCTGAATAGCAAAAATGTTTTATTTTTTAGATTAGAATCTAGAAAAAACGTGAATCTAGAAATATTGGAAAATGGCGGTCAACTTTAGTGAAATTTAATTTTAGTAAAACTTAAAAATTGAGCAAGTTCCAAATTTAAAGTGTGGTACTAAGTCATGTAATTAAAAATTTATTGGACCACTTTATATAAAACTCACCTGGTATATTATATTAATGTATATTAGGAATGAGAGTAGGATATACAAGGGGGACAATACCATTCACAGATTTGTCCTGTGCATTAAATAAGGTGCAAGACAGATATCTACTGTTTAAAAGTAATTATATTCAATGTCAATGTGTTTAGTTTCAGTTTACCTTTGTATTGGAGGAAGCCTGGAGTCTGATATGCGACAGCGTCAGACTGAAGCTAAATCAAACACTCACATGAAACCGTTATTAAGTTACTTACGTTTTCGGGTAAGCCGATAGTTGCTGGTTTCGATAACGACATAAGGAAGTCGAGAGAATTTCATAAAATGGACTTGACAAATAAAAGAACCTACATATTTGCGTAACAATAATGTCATAAATGTATATAGAAAAACACCTCAAAGTAATGGAGTTTTACGTTCGAAGAAAAAAAATCCTATCTCAAAAGATTCGCATTATATACTAAAAAACTGCTTTTATTAAGTAAATTTCATTTATATTACATTTAATAGGATGTTTAAACGTAAACCGAAAAAAAAGCCCAAAAAACTAGTAATATCAGATTCTACAAACAGATTTTAAATAAGTTGCAGCGAACTGTTCAGATCGTAACTGAGTTCAAACGAATTTATAATAATAATAATAAATTCTTTATTGCATTTGTTACAATTTTACAATTGTGTTGCAAGCGTCATACTCTTACTAGCCATGCATACATATTGAAGCTCACTCAAACATGCATACATCTCTCAACAATCATGCAAACAATCACACTCTCAATATCGGGTAGGGGGGCTAGGGCTACTAATTGTCCCAGCGGTATTGAAAAAACTCCTCAGTCGTGTAAAAGGCACTAGACAAACAAAAGATGCTTTAAAAGAGTCTTGATAAGATTCAGGTTTTGATTTTTTATGCATTCAGGAAGGCAAATAATTACTTTGACACCAACTTGAGATGGCAGCCGTTTCAAAGGCTGTACTTCGGTGTGGTTGAATTCTGTAGTTGTCCCTACCTTTATTATCATATGAGTCAAATTGCACCTTGACCTGCAGTACAGGGTGACCTCCAAGATATAGAGGGAGGTTAAAGTCAATAATCTAAGCTCCCTAAATGCTTCTCTACACGACTCTCTTGTTTTTTAATTTCAAGATGGTTCTGACAGCGTTTTGCTGAAGTCTAAATACCCCTTTCCAGCTTGTATTTAGAGCAGCTACCCCAAAGTCTGATTCCGTACTCCAAGTGAGTGTGGACCAAGCCAAAATAGGCTGTTCTTAAGAGTTCAAGGGAGCAGAATTGTACTAGGTTACGCAAAGCATAAATGCCTGAGTTAACTTTATAGCAAACGCTGCCAATGTGACCGTTCCAAGTCAACGCCTTGTCAACATGTATTTCCAAGGAACTTTGTGGAAGATGTTTCTTCAATGAGTTCATCATCCACCATCACAGTGATTTTGTTTTTGTTCATTGCGCTGCTGAAAAACAAAATTTCATGATTTTTTGACTTTGAATTGTTTGCTTGCAAGTTCATTTCATTGAAATGTTGAATGCAAATATTTAGATCAAGAAATTATTTGAGTTTCTAATTCAGCAGCTGATTTTGCCTTTACACAAATATTCGTGTCTTCAGCGTACTGAATCACTTTACCATGCTGGATAGATGATTTCAGTCTGTTGACATAGAGATTAAAAAGAACTGGGCCAAGAATTAATCCCTGGAGAACACCTTGGGTTACTTGTGTTTTGTCTGACAGGACATTCTCGATCTGTACACACTGGACCCTGTCACTGAGATAAGACATGATCCATTTGTGTGGCAAACCTCGAATGCCGCATTCCTCTAAACTGGTGCAGCAGTGTCGCATGATGCACGCAGTCAAATTTTTTGGGAGAGGTCAAGAAATATGCTGAGCACATGTTCTCTTCTCTCCAACCCATCAACAACGAGTTCAACAAGGTTTGTGACTGCATCGACTGTTGATCTGTTTTTTTACTGAATCCATATTGTTCTGGATCCAGAATTTCAAATCTTGAAAGGAAGGTTTCCAGTCGTGCCAAAAAATATCTTTTTCAAAGACTTTACTGATAGCAGGCAAAACAGAAATTGGACAATTATTGCTAGTCACGCAAGGATCGTCCTTTTTGAAAATCGGAGTGATTTTTCGCAATTTATAATTTGTCTGGAAAGGTGCCTGTTTCAAATGAAAAATTGATCAGTTTGGTCAATGGTGCCAACAATTGCTTGGAGCATTGTTTAACTAACCATGACGATACCCCATGGATTTCACAGGACTTTTTCGCCTTTAAAACGCCGCCAGACGCGAGCCACCTCCCCCCAATCACAGGGGCCAAAGCCATGGACGTCATCGGCCGCCGGGAAACTCTTACGCGGGGGAGAGTTCCCTCAGTGCCTCTGCCCATCACAGTCATCGAATCGTAATAACGACCGAATAATCCAGCAACCACCGAGGAATCCTCTACTTTTGTACCGTTGTCGATAAATTTGATTTAGTTGGGTTTTTTCGAAAGGTTTGGTGCATTATTAATAATTGACCAGGCCGTTTTAGAAAAGTTGTCACATGTTTTTACGGTTTTTTTTTTCAATGTCATAGGCCTTTGCGGCTTTAATTACTCTTCTATACACTCTTCTGTAATTTCGGAAAAAAACTTTAAAACTTTTCATTTTCAGTGCATAAGTAGATAGAGTGATAGAACTTGATTTTGTCTCTGGATATCTGAATACCTTGAGTAATCCATGAAGTTTTTTTGAAATTTTGAAAGGGCATGAACTGTTCAGATAAAATAAGAAAACGTTTCGTTTAAAAACGCATTGAACATCCCATTTTCATCACAGGAATGATCCAGAAATATCCAGGATTCACCCCCGAGAAAACTCCTGAGCTGTTCAATGTTCTGCTGCCGAGTTACTCTTAGAATTGTTTAGCCTAGCCCTCGACATCCGCGGAACGCCCAATTACCTCGAACACCTGAGCGTGGTGGTCCAAAATGGCGGCATCAAGCACGGAAACTCTGACTTGTGAAATGTTAGTGACAACGTTGTCGATGGCTGTACTCGTCGTGCCAGATACACGAGTTCGGGAGTTCACTGATTGTCAGCTTAGAGGTTGCTAGTTAGAAGTCTGAGATTGGTCGGAACAATAACTCCAAAGGATTACGACAAAGGGAGTCATTTTAACTGAGAGAAAAGCGATCTCATTGTGTTGGTAATGAGATAACTTTGAAACTCTGGAGTTTTAAAAGACAATTAGTACGCTGAATGTTGGTGGAGTTACCAGGAAAAAAGTTCTTGAATATCTCCTAAGGAACACAAATTCTTTCAATTATCCAGCAATGATGTTTAATACTTTTGTTCAACTTAGTAATGTTTACTTACTTCAGACAATTCCTTGTGTAAAAGTCAATAACAACTATTAAAACTTTTTGGTTGTGTATACTTATAATAATATAATTATAAATAGTACTAACCAAAACAAAAACGGTAGATCATTTAGTGACTGCGTTTGTGGTGGTGTATTACACCCAATTCTTTAAACAATTAAATTATTTATGTTACGTGACTATTACGTGTGGAATAAATAGATAGACCGAGTATTTGTCTTGACATAACCGTATATCTTATGTTTACTACAAGTCATAATATTGTATATTGGTTTTCCTTCTAAAGGCTCAGAAGTCTTTGTCAGAGAGCCCTTTAAGTGTTTGATCATATTGTGTTAGTTAAATTGATCTTGTTAAATATTTACTAATTTACGCCTAAAATAATTTTAAATAAATTTACTTTTTTGTTATGATATTTGGATGTATTTAAATGTCAATTAAGACCATTACATTTATTTGGCTAAAGTAGTGAGAGCAAATGGAGGTGAGGAAAACGTATTTTAGGTTAGCATAAGTAATATTTAGTAACTAAGTCAAAGTTAAAAGCGGAAATCGGTTAGTAGAATGGTAAAAAAATATGACATGTTATCTTTACAACGTTGATTTTCTAGTTTTTGAATATTGATAATACATAATTATTTTCAATGATTTTCTTTTAAATATAAAAGTCAATGTAGCCTACTCTTACAGATACATTAAAAAAGATTTATTTATTAGTAATCCTTAATCCCGCTTTAAGTAAAAAAAACACAAGTGACTGAAGAAATCAATCTGGTTTAAGACTGGAAGTAAACTGGATTTCCAAATCAGTTCCAAAGTAAATATTATGTAACGGTGCGCTTGAAGAAAACTTCAATGTATAGTCCGCCTTCAACTTCTCAATACTTTATAACACATTATATCGGGGATATTTTTACCTTTATTTTCACTAATCCCACCTTTATTTTGTTATAGTATACGCATAATTTTATTAAAATTATTTTTAATTTTTTTTTTTTTCAGGAAGATCCGATAGCTATGCGGCCTAAGACTTCTGAATTTGGATCTGTGTTAGTGATAGTGAAGGATAAAATCCTCTCAGTAAAAAAATGTTTATCACGAACCTTGTAATGTATTTACTATCTTGTTTGTTTAGTTTAACAATATTTTCCCATGGGCCTCTGGGTCATGGATATGGGGGAAAATCAAGCTCAAGAGGAGATCGGCCTCATCTTAAAAAAAGGTTTTGAATGGACATCTTGTTTCAGTATCATAACATTTAACTTTATACATAGACAGGTATTTAAATACACGTAAGAGGGCCTCTGGCTCATGTATATGGGGGAAATCAAGCTCAAAGGAGAACGGCCCCTCATCTTAAAAAAAAGGTTTGAATGGACATCTTGTTTTAGTATCATAACATTTAACTTTATACATAGACAGGTATTTAAATACACGTAAGAGGGCCTCTGGCTCATGGATATGGGGGAAATCAAGCTCAAAGGAGATCGGCCTCATCTTAAAAAAAGGTTTGAATGGACATCTTGTTTTAGTATCATAACATTTAACTTTATACATAGACAGGTATTTTAAATACACGTAAGAGGGCCTCTGGCTCATGGATATGGGGGAAATCAAGCTCAAAAGGAGATCGGCCTCATCTTAAAAAAAAGGTTTGAATGGACATCTTTTTTCAGTATCATATATATCATATAATATATATATATATATATATATATATATATATATATATATATATATATATATATACATTTATATATACATACATATCATATATATATTATACATTTAACTTTATACATAGACAGGTATTTAAATACACGTAAGAAGTTAGAGAAAAAGATTAAATATGTATTGTGTAATAATATACTGAAGCTCAGGTTTTCCAAAGGAACAGTACGTACAATTTATTGTACAATTTCACAGTGTTGTGTGAATAGAGGACATCATGTTTGGCACACACTGCTAATACAATTTCATCAAATCAATTAAATTTATTCCCTGTCAGAAGTGTATAGCTCTTATGATGTTTCCTATTCCTTATATTTTCTCCTATTTCTCCTATGAATATTTAAAGCATTTTATCTACTGGATCCTGAACAGTTCGACCTAAAACCTGTAAGTACTAATGTTAAGGTTTGAGTCGGTTGCAATTTCCTTTACAGATGAATCGAATTAGATATATAATTTCACTATTGAATGTACACATATAATTCCGTTATCTGTTGTAATAAGCATTATGCCATAAATATAACAAACATATTTTATATAAGTTATTTTGGCCTAAAAAACCATCAATTAAACGAATCACGTAGACATCCGTTAAAGGTATAAATTCCATCTTTCAAAAATCATTACATTTACAAATAACTAATTTTCACAACCATTTTGTAAAAAATATCGCAACTGGTTTCTAAATGGAGTCGATATAAACTGTAATAACTTTAAAATGGAAGATATTACAACACTTTTAAAATTGAAATACGAGTATGGGTTCCATTTAAATAAACATTTTAATACGAAGTTAACTCGAAAGTAACAGAAAACACCAAGAGTTAAAGGTAGTATGTAGCGCTATCCATCACTTAAAATACCTTTGTCGAGTTATACATGTTAATTAACACTTTTACCGTATCATGAAATTACAATCACTTACAGTATCATCCGGTCTCACAGACCTGAGGGACGTTTTTTTGCTGTTTTTGGGCTATTTTTGTTTTTTAGTTCAGATTTAAACACAAAATATATTTACAATTATTCCCTGTTTGATAAAAAAACTACCATTTATATTTTTAAAATTACAAAAAAATTACAAAATTTTTATAATTACAAAAAATTATAAAATTTAATAATTTAGGGACTTTAGGATGGTAAATTATTTTCTAGAATACTGGTATAGTATAAATCTGTATTTACAAGTATCAGAAATACACATACAATTTTAACAAAGCAATTAAAACTTAAAAAAGGCATAAGTACATACAAAAAAAGTATCCACAGATTTTAGATATTCTAAACACATGAAATGCACAACTTTCTGCTGCACTTCCAAAACAGATGGGTTTGTCCGCATTTGATACATTTGTAATTGCTTTTTTCTTTCCTTAGCAGCTGGGCACTTGGAACATGTCTTCCGTTTTTCCAGTTTGTCACTAGGAACACATTCATTAGGATTTGCAGCTTCTGTTTCTCCAACTTAGTCCGTGATGGCGCGTCTAATGTCTCTTGGCAAATTTTGAATTTTTAGGCGTCTTGACATGTGAGGTTTTTAAGGTCAGACGTTTTATGAATTAAAATCTTGTAATGAGTGGATTGTTACCTAAGGCTCTTGCTCTTGCAGTAGGCCCGGGTAATGGTGCAGCAGTTCGGCGCTGCTTGGGTGGCTCCTTTCTGCACCATACGAAACCATCTTTCCCCCAAAAAGTCATCATCAGATTCCTGAACCAAATAATTTTCTGCACTATAGTGGATCATCTTCATCTTCCAGTTGGGTTTCATCAACAGCAAAACTATCATCACTTTCACTTTGGATTTAGTTCGTTATCAGACAGTACATAGTTTGGATCTTCATCCGAATCGTTAACAGGTTCATCGTCACTATCATCCCCCTTCAACGTTATGTAGGAGTTGTAAAAGTCGCTCTTTAAATCTTTCATCGTTCACTCTTAAAATTTCCGACTCACTCATGATAATAAGTTATAATAAAACATAAAAACTAATATATACAAACACATAATAACTAATTCAGACTTTAACCGTATCACCCGGTATGACAGACCGGTAGAAATAGTTACAGTAACCGTATCGTCCGGTACAGTAGACCGTAGCGCTCACAAAATAACTGGACTGATTCAAGGTCAAACGCCCTAGACAAACTAAAACCAATCAAAAACGGCTCAGGAGAGACCAGTTGACAGCTACTGAGCGTGGAGGAGGCAACCGAACACTAGTAGTGCCAATTTCAGAAACATGAAATTCCCCTCCGGTCTCACAGACCGGTGATACGGTAAAAGTGTTAACTGTCAACTAATAAAATTACTAGCTTCTTTTTGTAGGTATGAGAATTTTATAGTCAAATCAAATAGTGAAATTTTCTATGGTATTATATAGACGTGTTTATATATATATAAACATAAATAGGGTGTCTCTTAACTCTCTAGACAATGGTATACAGCGTTACTGCTCAGGTTAAGACTAACATATTTCCCCATATCAACATGGGTATCCGATGCTTAGTTTCCCATCTGTCTGTATTATATGTGTTTAATAAAAAAATTAATGTCTTAAAATTTGGTATCGTTTTAATTTGTTAGTTTTTGACATACTAATTTATCTAATAAAAACACATACATACAGACAGATGGGAAAATAAGCATCAACGACCCATGTTCATATGTTGAAGTATGTTTGTCTTGAATTGATCGATAACGTTTAGCAATCCGTTTTTTCCAGAGAGTTAAGCGACAATGTATATTTCAGTTATAATTACATTTCATTCAACAAACGTACCTTTATAAATGTATATTCTTGTTTAAAATTAATAGTAATGACATTATAGATTCATTTCATAAAGTATTAAAAATAATTAAATGTGACTGCAGTATACAAACTTAATAATAGGGGCAGTATTAAAATGCAAACTGAGATGTTAGTAAACTTGACGTTGCTGTAGGGGTCGGACCATCGTCATGCATTATTTATCAAACACTTGGCCCTCTAAGCCACTTAAGCCAATTTGACTCTTCAATTGCAGTCCTGAGGTGTTTGCTGGGTAATCCAATAGGTATGAGGTTTGTATCATCTGAACGTAATATAAATTATTGCAGTGATTATATCATAAATGGCAACTTGTAAAATTGCGTTTGATATTTATACTACAGACAAAGTATTTAGCGATTTTGTATTTATTTTATAGATTTAATCTAATGTAAATCTTTCTTGGGTTTTTTCATACAGTATAAACATTTTATAATCCGGTAAGTCAATATTATATGTTGTAAAAAATATCTTGTACTTAAGGTTAAATGTCATTACGTCAACTTCGATCTGGTAGCAATTAGATGCAGTACAGACTATGATATTAGGAGATAAATAAACTGCTGCTATTGGTCCAAGTTATGTCGGATGTTTACCTCTACTCACTGAGAATGGTCGTTATGATATTGTTTTTTTTTTTTTTTTTTTTTTTAAGTAAGCAGTAATTTTATGCTGTAAAGTTTGTATAAAAATTAGACTTACGTGTAACTATAAGATGTAATCACAATTTGTATTTAAAAACTTAATGTGGAAATTAATTCAAGAGTCCTATGATAACCAAATGATGTAAAGAGTTATGGGCACATTTTATGTAAGGAGGGTGTATAGGTATGAATTTCCAATTATACGCTTAGTGTTTCTATTGGCCTTAATCAGAATTTGCTGTCAGCATACATATGCATCACATCATTATTCTTATTGTGTACTCAATTGTTAAACAGCTTATTGCTTGTAATAAGCATAAGCATTAAATGTGATTCAGGGAATGCCTAAAATAACATTTATATTAAGTATATTTTTATTTTTATTATTGTGTGTTTTTATTGTCTTTTTTATATTGTGTGTGTTTGCTATTATGTGTGTGTATTTTGTTTTTAGTTTGTGTGTGTGTGTGTGTGTGTGTTTGTTGTGTGTTTTATTATGTTATTTTTAGTTTTATTGTGTGTGTTTTATATTATATGATTTAATTATGAAAATAGTATTTTTAAATATAAAAAATTATACAATATATTTATTAATTAAGAGATTCATCGATTTTACGAACGTTTTGGCTGAACGTATGAATGTTTACTATAAACAATGTTTACAACGAGCGACTAAAATATTCCAAACTGTAAAGGTTATGCCAGGCTTATATCCAACTCCGTAATTAATGTGAGTAAATGTGAAATTTAACGCACATGTCTTTATTTACATAGACTCTGCAGAAAAATTACAATCATACAATTGCATCTCGTATAAATTCAGGCTATTTTTCATACTGAAATAAACCATTCCTATTACCATTTACATAACTCACAACATCTGCACAATATTGTTGTTTACACTTCAATATATTAAGATTGATAAAATATGTCCAAAGAGTGTTTACAGTAGGTAATATTAGGTGAATTCCTATTCTCTATCAAGTTGTGATGTAGTAAGGTCTTACGCTTGGTAATTTCAAATGTGGGGCACCTTAACATACATGACATGTACACACCACTGGTTTTACTGCAAGTGTACATGAAGAATTTAGCTCCAAGCTAATTATTTTTCATCGTCAACTATTACCTGTCTCTGGTGAGTTGTCAAGCAGCTAAGAGGGTTTCCCGCATAAAATGGCTGGCTTGGTGTTTAAGCCGTCTGGAGTCGGTCAGAAACTGTCTCCATCTCTGCCCGGACGGCTAAAACTTTGCGCTAGACCGGTTCAGCTTCTGTTACGTCCGTGATGGTGTCTACGTAATTCTCGTATGGACAGGCTGGGAAACTGTGCTAAATAGCTACATCGCGTATACAATTTATATCTCTTGAAAACTGTAAATATATTAGTCGTACTGGAAAACTTGTCATGTGATTGACAGTTTTGGAATACAACGTATGGTACAGAAAATAATACATTTCGTTAAATTTGTTTCTAGTGAAAGTGAGTAACTGCAATTAAGACAATCCGCATGTTCACAAACTATTTTATTATCATTAACTTTAAAAACATGAAAATATTTTATAAATATATACCTATATTCCGTAGTTCTGTTTTAATGAGTAGTGTTTTTGTATAGTTGTTTAATAAGTGCATGTTTATAGAGAGTGAATTTGACAAACAACATGTAGGTTGTGAATCCTGACTTAGGCGTGCCACAACGCTTTGGTAAGAATTGTTTATTTTAACCTAGTTTGTAATTATGTATTAGGTTAGTTCTTTACCTGAAGAAGAGATCAGATTGCAGATCTCGAAACGTAGTGTTACTGATTTCTTGTTTCACTGAACGATGGCAAATGTCCGAAAAAATCCTGTTTCCTTCACAATCCTTCCATCGTCAAAAATAACCTTCAAACAAAGAAAATATTTTTATCACAAAGACAATGTTTGAAAGTAAAGCCAGAGCTTAAATTTAGTAGGAGATAAGCCGAATTGCGTTAAAGTCTGGTATTCAAGATGGATTGTGGTGTGATCCTTCAGTTGAATCCTGGGGATATCGGCGTGGCGATCCCGATATATTTAAGGTATTGCATGTGATTTAAATATTTCAATACTCGTTTTGTACACTACAATGAATCTGAATTATATTTAATTTTTTTTTCTACCACTTAATTCTGCAAAATTTTATGTTTAAATCGATGAACCATTAAGAATCTCAGCGAAAAAGTAATATATATATATATATATAAAATCTTGTTTGATCCTCTCAGCTTGGAGATTGAGTCTAAAATATCGTAGACATAAAACACACTTCTTAATATAGAGTACTCTATTTGCGATATGAGCTGTTTTATAACCTAGATGTCACTAATTTTGAAACAATTGAACACCGAAACAACCCTGAGTTCGTTTTGAATAATAAAACCATGGAAAGTACTAGTAAGTATTGCTATATTAATCTAACTTTTATGTCTTGCTCCCTATGCGTGGGTTTTAACATCTGGTATAAAAGTTATAAGTGTTAGACGATATATTTGCTTTTGTTAAATATTGACTCAGTTTTATCAGTAAAAGCCTGGATCCCATATGCCAGATTACCACAAGAGATTACTGGTGATGGGTTTTACTTTAACACCGTCTGAAGGTAATCTTGCTCAACCCTTGTCATTGTAACGGATGCACTTTGTCATTTATTTGTTTTTAGCTTACATTACGGATAGTTTATAGTGTTTACTTGAACTTTTTATAACCTGAAGGTGATTAAACCGTTAACTAAATTTGAGACGGCATAATATATGTGTTACATTGTTGAAAAGTGGAGTGTTGTAGTCATTGTTGTTCTAACATGTTATACATTGCTAAATATTTTTTAAATTATGTCTCTCATTAAATTAAATAACTTTATCCGACTTTTGTCATAACACTTTATTAACATAACGTGTCATAGTATAATTTGAAATAATGACATACAAATTGAAAAAAATTCAATTGTAACTACTCTGTGACGATTCAACGAACTGATGCTTTAGTAGACGACTGAAGTAAAAAACAACTTGAGTTGTACTCCATAAGATCAATACTAAGCTTCAAAGATGTTTTATGCCCCTATCTTGGATTTTATTTTACAAAGGTTACACCATACAACACTGATCATAGCAAATGCGCATTTAGTAAATATGTTATTGCCACTTATCATGTTACACGTATCAGAATAATTTCCAGTGATTTATCAATTTACAAATTTAAAACTTATAGGATGACACTGATTTTAGAGAAGAATAAGTTCATCATATGTTAAATGCATCTAACATTTAATTAATTTAAAATATATATCGACATTAAAAAACAATCGATATATATAAAATAAATTTTAAAGCTGCTTCTACCGATAACATATCATTTTATAATACTAAAACTTAAAATCTGATTACAAAACAATAATATAGTTAATGTTATTCTCTATATAAGCTTATTTTGATTTTTTTATTAGATACTTCAATATTGTGAATGTAGGTTTGCTTTAAAATTATCTTTTTAATATACTCATAAAATAACTCATAAAATAAAAATACTCATAATTGTTTTCTAGCTAAAGTTCTTAATAGCGTTTTCTATATTTACTCAGTATACTTAACATAAAAACATATTATTTTTTATGTTTAAATATTGTATACCAATTTGCTAATACTAATGGTTTCTCCGGCTTTATAACATAGATTAGGCGTAATATGTAGGTACAATTTAATGAATTAGTTAAGAGCAATAAAAAATATGCATAAAGTCTACACATTTTGTCACTAAACGTTCTTTATAAGGTTTATAATCACTATACAAATGCATAGGGACATAAATATCTATACTAATGTTTCATTATATAAGACAATACAGATTCAAATTGGAAAAAAAAAATCCTAATCGACTGTAACAAGAAATCTGAGATCAAAATGTAAAAGAAAAGTTACGGTATGAATCAAAGTTACAATCCTCTGAAAGGTACAACTTTGTGCTGTGACTGACAAATAGTGAAAGAGGCAAACATGCATTACCTCCGGACATGAATAATACATTTAACTTAGTTTCTACTTCGCGCTGCATCAAGTTTTTGCAGACATTGAGTTCTACTTAGTGTATCACATTCTTCTCTGTTTTGATTTGTACGGAGATGGAAAGAGGTTAGAGACGGTTTACTTCACGAGGTTTTAAACAAGTGTGAAGTGAGGATTAGTCATACTCAGATAAATAAAATTAAATCGACGACTTTTTTCTAGTATTATATATATTGCTATAAATTTTATATCTTTTATAAAACAAAAATATGTATATAGAGATTTCATATATTATTCAAAAATATGATTTTATTCTGTTGAAAAATTTAGTACAAAAAGTTTGATTTCATAAAAATAACTAAGTAAAATTTATTTTCGACAACAAGGACCACTCCGAAATTTTTAAGTTGGGGAATAGCTTTCCTCCCTATTCATAAAATTCATTACAATAACACATTAAAAGTTAGTATGTGTATATAAATAAGTATTATTTTATTGTGTACCTTTCTTAATATCCATGATAAAAAACAAAGCTTTTAACTATGCTATCTCCAATGATGAAAATGTAACAAAATACACCTTCAAAACCTTATATAGATTCTCAATGCTAAAAGAATTGATGTGAACTTTACTCTAAACTTTATTATTTCTTTAATTTAGTTTACAAAATACGCCAAAATTATTCCACGGGGTAGCTGTTGCCGAAAAAGTCCCCAAAACGACACCCAAGAGCCTAACAACGTTCACTGTTTTAGATATTGTGTATAGAAGCATATGGGAAAGAATTTCTGAAATAAGTTAAAAATTCCCACCAAGGAAAGGTAAAATCGGCTCGTGATTTTGATATAGTCTTAGTTCACGCCAAATCATTACCGCTTTCTTTTACTAGGCTACAACTTATTTCAAACAAGTATCATACATATATTGAATAACTTTGTTAGCCAGCTTGGAACCCTTTTCGTTCCAATATTGTGACGTCCAAAATTAGTATTAAATCAAAACTTAGTATCTATGTTACAGTTGAAAGAGTAAATGGTTTTATGACAAGCATATGTCTGTTTATAAACTGAATATATTTATAGTATACAGAACGAAAAATGAAAATAAGTTAATATTAGTTTAATTATTTCAAAATTTAATTTATTATTCCTACTGAGCCGAATAGATAATAGGTATACTTTCATTTCATGTACCTTAATAATGCCCCAACAGGACAGTGTAATGGTATATATATAGTTACATTGTGTTGAAATCACCTTATTTACAGAACGTGATTGTGCTGATAAGATATTAATTACAGTTGACTGATTACACTGAACCATCCCTGGTGACATCAATGGCCTGATTGCCGCTGCTCGATATATTACCAATAGATTATACATTGTCCGCTTACTTTTCTTATGTCATTGACCCAATAACTGGTATCTATTAATTTACATATTTATTATCTACCTTTAAATATTAAAGCTCATAAAATCTTGACATAGTCTTAATAAATGCACTACTGTAAGTTTTACTACATTCTAATGAGTTCTTAATCAGCAATAAGCAAAAATATATAAATGGTGTTTTATTTAATCTGTTACTTATGAGCAATATTAAATATTTTCATAAAAATATAAATGTCCTTTGCAATAGAAACAAGTTTACTTAACATTTGCAAGTTTACTAATAATATCAAAATTAATATAACTAAAATATTACCATTTTAAGTTATGTTTTTGGTAGAAATCCAATTGGTTTGAATATTATTAATTTTCAATCTTATTAAAACATGTCACACGAAATGGTATATCGTTCAGTTTATACTTCACGTAGAATTATAAAAGGCCAAGAAATAAAAAAATATTAACCAAAACTGTTTTCTATCCACATTATTTTAATTTATTTTCCAATATAAAATGCTACAATTCCACTTTAGTCCTAACTATAAAATTAAATTTTGATGAAAGACCTTGAGAAAAAATGTTTATGAAAGCTTTAAATGTCTTCAACAAATGCGAGGCCTCTAAAGTGTCTGCTTTGAGGTTCTTTAAAAATATTATGTTTGCGGTTGAAACGCATAATTACTTACACAATTATGAGTTTTTATACAGGGCTACCATTTATTGTCAGCATACATAGACAGAGTGTCATTACACAGATATGTATATGGAGCAACGTAACACAGCTTTTCTTGATCACTATGCACAAGCGTGCCTGAATAAATGTTTACGCTTACCGTGCCTACACCGGTAACTGAAACTGATTAATTAACTCTAAGTATATGTGTGTTTGAAGTAATGTTGAGAAGTTGTAAACACAATTAATAATTTCCTACTCTGTACAAGCTATTGCAATGTATGTGCATTCATAACTTACGATGAGATTTAATGATGTGGATACTATGATGAAAGTTCTAGCTTCAAGCTATAATCAGAGGGTTCTAGACGATCGAGACTTTCCTAAATATTGTTTGGTTAAGGTTTTTTCTTTTATTTTTTGTAACCTGAACGTGTAATCACTAATGGTAGGTATAATATTTTATAGATAAAATATATTTTAGTTTGGTACAAATACAATTGAGACAAATTTAAAATGTCATAGTTTACTTAGTAATTACCAGCCTATTGTTTTATTGTATAACATTAAATTACCATTTTGTGTGTTGTAGAAATATGTATTATAACATCCAATGTCAGCTCAGATATATTTAATTTATCTTTAATTTGTAATTATTGAAAAAGAAACACATGATAACATTTTGTTTAGAATATTAAACAAAGAATTTGCCATTAAAAATAACTTGACCATATTTTTACCATACCAATAGACTTCTAATAAAACACTAACCTAAAAAATTATTAAAAATTATTACCAATAGTTAGTAATAATCTACTAAGCAGTTGCCTATATAACATAGCTTTCTGTTTATTCACTATTTAATTGTTTCTAAATTTTAAGTTATAAATCTTTATTGTTAAGTAAATACTGAAACACAGCACATATAAAACAAATAAACGAAGCTGGAAATGACGACCAAACTGTTTATCCAAAATTTATCCTTAATATCTAATTATTGAAAAGGAAATACATGATAACATTTTTTTAGAATATAAAACATAGCATTTTTCTTTAAAAATAACTTCATCATATTTGTACCATAAAAACAGAATGTTTTATAAAATTAACCTTAAAAAGAATTAAAAAGTATTACTAATAGTTAGTAATAATCTACTGTGCAATTGCCAATATTACATAGCTTTTGCTTATTTACTATTTAATTGTTTCTAAAATTTTAAGTTATAAATCTGTATTGCTAATTAATTACTGAAACATTAAACACAGCACATATAAACCAAATAAATGAAGTATAAAGTGACGAACAAACTGTTTATAAACGAAACCTGACTTCATCCAATAACCTGATCAAGGAAGGCTTTCCGGTCACGTCTACAGAAGCGAGTTTTCTCTTCCCGTGTTAGACTCTTGTGAAGGAGATCTGTTATTAGCATTCATCTTACAATGAAAATGGTTTATCTGGAAGATCACAAATTTACATAGGTCAAAGTAGGGACACTAAAGTACCAAGTTACGATATGTTGTATGATAAAATAACTCGAAACGTACTTCATTCCACATCGAAAATAATATTACGGAATAAATAACTTTATTGAAATGAATGCAACATTCATTATACCAGCATTTAATGTGTGATAAATAATAAATCATAAATTTGTTTGGAAATATTATCAATGATGTAATACGAATATAAATTCAGACGATCAAACGCGTTGAAGCTTAGTATCCGAATATGTAACTATTAATACTGATGAACATATAAAGTAATAATATTAGAGATGTATCCTAGAAAATTGTTTGATAATTATGTATATAATTATAAAACTTTCAAAACTTTTTAAACTTTTTATTTTCATACTATTTACATTTCGAATTCTGAGAATTCATCTTCAGGTACTAAGGTTAAGTTAAATTATGAAAATAAATTATTGACCTAAAGTAATTATGTGATTGTGCATACAAATAATTTTTTTTAATGACATTGGCATACAAAAATATGATTGCTCATAAAAGACCTTATTCACAAAAGTATAACACAGGAAGAAAAACTGTTTCTGAAGACGTGAGTCATCTTTGATTGTAGTATTGGATGAAGTCAGGCTTGGTTTATAAACAGATTGCTTTGTAATTACTAATTGATTTACTTGTATTATATTCGTGTTCAAGCTTTTATTAATTATTTAGTGCAAAGAGATTTGGTAACTTCAATACTGAAAGGATTGAATGTGAGAATAGTAAGAGCTACGTAATACAGTTAATTGCATTGTAAATTATTATTATTATTGTAAATAAAGTCAATATTTTTAAGTAACTAAGTAGGTAGATTGCTGACAAGAAAAGGGAGGACAACGTAATACATTTACAAAATAGCATACGAAATACATTAATTTTATTTTTTCTTTCAAACCCATCCTCATGGGTCTCTGCATGATTTCCACTTAACAACGACACAGATATTAAAGTAAAGTAAAGCCTGACATTAAATGCTGGATATTCCTACAACACACAGAATGGTCATGCAACCGTCTAAATAAAAACACTAGGCCGGCTAGACCGGCAGTAAATAAATAAATTATGGTCTTAATATTTTAACAGTAACAAACTCAAGTTTTTATATGCTTTAATTGTTATACTATTAATCCTTACAACGTCCAGATTACAAGACATTCAAATAATAACGAAAATTGTGTCATAAATATAATAAATAAATTCATATTATTCGCATATTTAAAGTAAGAATCGGTAAATGGGTTTATGGCTTATGTTTCAAGTAAATTATTAATTAGTTTCTATTCCATTGTGAAAATTTTATTAGGTTACTTATTTAATTTTCCGTTATTAAGTCCAGGTTACAATGTTATTAATAATTATAACTTATATCTGGTATTTTATTTTATTACTACAGCTTGTTACGTAAGCACAACAGACAAAGTAAGAATATCGCATAACATGAACATGAATTCAGAAAAATACATAAAGACCATTTAGTAAATTTAGGAAAGAATCAGTTTGAGAACCCATCTTATTAAAGACAAACCTTATAATAATATAAATACAAATAAATCTGTGGGCATGAGCAAGAGTTAGCACGATAACTATCTTTTAGTAATGATCAACGCACCCCTACCACTATTTTTTTCTTCTTTAAACTTTACGACACGCCAGGGGAGGATTTCATTAATTATGTATTAACCCTATACGTGTAGATCCACATTGTTTCTTAATACCAGTGTACGTTTAACAATGCATTAACCATGGAAATCGCGACTTGTGAATAAACTTATCTTAATGAATAACCTCAATGTTAAGCAAAGAGTTTAAAAATTAGCTTAAGTTTTAACTACTGCATATATATTTTTTTGTTCTCTTAGGACAAGAAGCTTATCAATTGCACTTAGTCCTCTAAGAACCTTTGCGCTGCTTCCGGAGTGATAGGATATTCAGGATGGGTAAGGTTAGGGAGTAGGGGCCGCCTCCTATCGAGATCCGTGAGGAAGAATTAGGGCACTACATCTCAAAGTCATCCCGGAAGAAGGGGAGGCCAGCTCTGAACCAGCCTCTCCAGTCAAAGTAGGCAGGGGGTGGCACACCCTTGTTAATGTTAACAAGAACCTCTTAGGTAAGGGAACAAACCCCACCAAACCAACAGTCATCTTCCACAGTAGGCTAGACCTATCGAATTGCCCATGAACCCCAGAATCTCAACATTTGCGGTTAGTGATGTGCCGCTACTGGACATCCATAAGGTTGCCCAGATTGAAGTTGCACATCGGTTTTTGCTGTGCCCAGTGGTGGGTTCAACTGGTAGGTATTAACCAGCCAGAAGTGATCCCTGCTGGGTCTATATAATTTTAATTCGGTTAGAAAGGTAACTACACTGTTTAAAACTAGTTCATCGCATAGCATCAATGATCAGTTCCGGAGAGTGTTGTAGGCACGTTAAGTGTAAACATTTATTCAGGAATGCTTGTGCATAGTGGGAGGTATAAGTATGTAACAGTTGGAGTAAAGTATTATACATCTTAGCTGTGTAATTAAGATGATTGGCGTTCCTTAGGAAATAAGTGAAAACTTTATTTCTGGTAGTTCTATCAACATTCACTGCGCTAATTGTCCTTTAAAACTCCAGAGTTTCCAAGTTACCTCATTACCAACACAATGAGATCGCTGTTCTCTCAGTTAAAATGAATCCCTTTGTCGCAATCTAGGGAAGTTATTGTTCCGACTAATCTCAGACGGTTAACTAACAACTTCTAAGCTGACAATCATAATCGTTTGAAGCCATTTATGAACTGTAGAGTTCGCTGCAACTTGTTTAAAAACTGTTTGTAAAATCTGATATTACCAGTAATTGGCAGTTTTAGTTGACGTTTATAATCCTATTAAATATAATATAATCTACTATAAAAAGACTTTTTGTGCTTAATATTGTGCATTCTTGAAATATTTATGGCGGAAAGCACTTAATTAACTATTTTGAAGCACATTTCTATACTTATAACACATTAAAGTATGCAAATATGTAGATGTAACTTGATTTGTCATGTTTATTCCATAAACCGCTCCCGACTTCCTGATCGGCACCAGGAACTTCCGGTTTATCTGAACACTTTACGAACTGACAAACTGAAATGAAATGAAATGAAAAATGGCTTTATTAGAGGCGAAGTTAGGACTATAAAGTCCTCTCTACCACTTAACCTCAACTGAATAAACTGATTAAACTGAATAGTGAGTATAGCTCAATCTGATATTATCACAGAGCAGAATCCAGAAACTACAACTAAGTGGAAAACAAACTGGAGCTTAACTCAATATTTACACTGTAACAACTCTTTCCGACATAGCTACGTTATTGAAGTATTGTTTGGATTAATATCACTCAAAGAGGTATGTAAAACTGTTTGCTGTGCTGGAATTTGTGTTTAAATTCTTTTAGCAGCAGATAACAGATTGATAAGTGCACAATATGTAATCTATCGAGCAGTGGCAATCAATCTATTGATGGCTCCCGGGACGGTCCAGTGTAATCAGTCACCTGTAATTAATACTTGTATCTTATCAACACAATGATGACATGATTTACGTATAATGTAATTTCCACACAATGGAACTATGTATCACGCTGATTAAATTGTCAGGGCGTTAATAAAGTGGGTATGACGTCAACAAAGGGTTATTAAATTGTAAACTAATAATAATATTAATAGTTTGAATAAGTGATAATGATTAGTGTAAATTTAATACTCTTAGAATAAGGTGCAGTTTATTCTGTATATTTTGCTTAGTTATTTATTTTATACAGCAAATTCAAACAAAACAATTAAAAGGTTAATATTACTTTTGGAAGGACAAGCATCAAAGGTATGTTTAAAAGTATCAAATCAATTCATATCTTATCATATTTTATTGCATTTTTACAATTTTACATTGCATTGCAAATGTCAGTAAATCATTGTAAATCATTTTGTTTCACACATGCCAAAGTTAAGGCATTCACACATGCATCCAAACCAGCCCTTCCACACATTCACCCAAGCACACTCTCACTGACTCCAGATCCTATGCCTCTCATAAATCCCAGCGGCTCATCATGAATTCATCGACAGAGTAGAACGCTCTAGACACCAATAGGCGTTTTATACGAGTTTTGAATTGGTTTTTATTGTTAGCCAAGTTGCAGTAGTGGTAGGGGGCAGCCTGGGGGGTAAAGCTGCAACAATGCGTTCTCAGTGCTGTTTTGTTTGTCATTGTAGCCATGTCTGAACAAGAGGTTGTACCTGCAGTTGCGTAACGAATTATTATTAAGTTCTTGACAAACGAAGGTGTTAAACCAAGTGAAATTTTTGTTATACTGACAACTCAGTTTGGGGATAAGACTTTATCACGTTCTCAAGTGTACGATTGGGTTAAAAATTTCAAAAGCGGACGTGAAACAGTTGAAAATGAAAGTCACAATAGGCGTCCAAGGACCAGTTTGACTAATGAGAACATTTGTGCTGTTCGTGAACTTCTTGAAAATGATCGACGCTTAACGATAGATGAAATTGCCAGTGAAGTGAAAATTAGTCATGGTAGTGTGCATTCCATCGTCACAGAGCATCTGGGTTTTCGGAAAATTTGTGCAAGATGGGTCCCTCGGCTTCTGACTCTCGATCAAAAACAAACCCGGAGAGACATTTGCCAAAGGCTTTTGAATC
This sequence comes from Homalodisca vitripennis, assembly GCF_021130785.1. Lineage (NCBI taxonomy): Eukaryota > Metazoa > Arthropoda > Insecta > Hemiptera > Cicadellidae > Homalodisca > Homalodisca vitripennis. Next base: position 94,453 of record NW_025776831.1, on the reverse strand, counting down.
GGCTTGAGAGAAGGGGGGATGGTTTTTTAAATCGCATAATAACCTGTGATGAAACGTGGGTCCATCACTACACTCCTGAATCCAAAATGGCGTCAATGGAGTGGCGAAGAAAAGACGAAACTCGCCCTGTGAAAGCCAAAACACGGTTGTCTGCTGGGAAAGTTCTTGCCACCATCTTTTTTGACTGCAAAGGTATTTTGCTTATTGAATTTTTACACGAACGTCGTACTGTGAACGCTGCTTATTACTGTCAACTTCTTGAGCAAGCAAAAGCAGCCTTTCGGAACAAAAGGCGTAATCAGCCAATCAGAGATGTCATTTTGCTTCATGACAATGCTACGCCTCACACAGCTGCCTTGCCCCAATAGAAATTACGCCAAATTCATTGGGAAACATTGGAACATCCTCCCTACAGCCCAGATTTGTTTCCATGTGACTTTCACCTCTTTGGTCCTCTCAAAGAAGCACTTGGTGGAAACCGTTTTGAAAGTGATGAGGAAGTACAGGAATTTGTGTGCAATTGGTTTAAGACACAACCTCAAATCTTTTATGAAGAAGGGATCCATAAGCTATCCTCACGCTGGGAAAAGTGTGTGAGAGATGAGGGAGACTACGTAGAAAAGGAGTAACATGTAATCATTGCATTGTTTAGCTTTAATAAACGTATAAGTTAAAAGTCTTGTTTATATTTGACTGACCCTCGTAGGATTGAAATTTAGTGCAAAACCTACTCTTAATAACTCTGTGTTGAAATTGAAGAAGGTTATCATTGGTCCATTAGGAGTTACTCTACGGATGTGTTCTGCTTAAAGCCTCGCTGATCAAAAACGTGAGTATGTTTACCTTGTAACATAAAACATTTGCAGACGGATAGTCTAAATAAAGCTTTTTTCTTAAGATGTATACCTTCTTTACAGTGCAAGCGAAGATTACACACACACACACACACACACACACACACACACACACACGCACACACACACACACACACACACACACACGCACACGCACACGCACACGCACGCGCGCACACGCACACACACACACACACACACACACACACACACACACACACACACACACACACACACATATATATATATAATATATATATATATATAAGTAGATATGAATGTAAGGGTTCTAGACCACTTTTGGGACAGACAGAAAATCAAGGGAAAATACTGTTTAAAGGACAATAAACGAATCTGTAAAATCAAACAGTAAGGCTGTTCTAGACCACTTTTGGGACAGTCAGAAAATCAATGTAAAATACTGTCCATTGAACAATAAAAAAATCTAAGAAATCTAACAGGAAACCACGAATGTAAAATACTGTCCATTGAACCATAAACAAATCTAAGAAATCTAACAGGAAACCACGAATGGAAAATAACCGAATCTATAGCTGTTTTACTGTTCATTGTAGGCTTCTACATTTATAAGCTGTTTTAATGAAAAAATCCAGAAATCTTAATAAAAAATCTATAAACGGAAATAATGAAATTTGCTAACAATCACTCGAGAAGTCGGGGAGAATGTGAGTAAAACCGCATTCTTTTCAAGAGGTTCCTCGTTTAATTTCTCCAAATGTACTATAAAATCATCGAGGATTTCTGGCTTAAAATCGTAGACAAATTCAACATCCAGATAATGAAAAAATACAGGTAATATCTTTTCATAATAAACGTGTGTATTTAAACCTACAAACCTAATGTATTCTTTGAAAAGGAAAATAATTTTGTCAACGGTTCCAAGAGATAAGTAAAAATTTTTATTCTGTTTTCTAAATTCTGTAACAAAATGTGTTTGCTTCTTGTCTCCATATTGTAATTTCATAAGCAGGTTATTCAAATATGTTAATTTTATTTCGAAATTTCCTAGGTTTAGGTCTTTCGTACAAAATTAAATTACAATCTCTACAAACTAATCTTTTATCAATAATTTCTCCTCTATTATAACACTTGTAACAGTTGGCATTATACTCTTCCATTTTTACAAAAAGAATAAATGGAAGCTATGGAACTAAGTCTGCCGAGATATAAATTTTTCAGCGCAAATGTTTATGTTTATATTTCAACTACCGAGATAAAAAGAAATGATTTTATTTTATTATTTAACTATTTAGGATATTTTGTCTATGATTACAAAGATTATTCCGGAAGAAATCGTGATTTTTTCATCAGCGAAAGAGTACATTTTTAAAGTTTTAGAAGGAATGAAAGAGAACAATATGAACATCATTAACTACTGAATTTCTTTAATATCGTTCTTAATCACATCATAGGCTAAAAATTTCTCAGAAACCACAACCACATAACAAATCGCGTTTGTAACAGCATTTTGAAAATCCATATTGATAATTATATCGTTCTTTGAACTAGAAATATTTGTCAAACTCTTTGTTGTATCAATGACATAAATGGGTCTATTTGCTATAAATTCTTTGGGGTTGTAATACATTTCCATATTTTTGTAGTAAACTTTCTTAAAATCTTGATACATTTGATACATGATTCTGAAAAGACCACCGGAAATGTTTAAATTTTGTAATTCATCTGGATAATAAGAACCGTTCAATTTTACTCTGATATTTTTTACATCCAAACTATCAAACTTTGAAGGATTTTTTTCTTGATTATTCTGTCTATCTGTTTGAAAACCAATGATAACGAACTTGGGATTGAAGATATTTCTATAAATATTTGTGATATCGAACGAATAAGTTGTTCCGGAAATACCTTTTTGCTCAATACATTGCCAATCTAGAAAATTAAACGTGATGTTTTGAGATTTTATAATTTCATCAATCAACTGAATTTTACTCGTGGTTTTGTAATCAATCATCGGAACTCTAATGAAAAACTCGTTAATTGTAATTTTGCCATCAACAGGCATAACATTTCCAGTTGCAGTCTTCAGAATCACATCATCGTCTTCTGCTCTTATAAAACTTAGATAAAATCCTCCTTTATAGATCGGAATAGTAACATTTTCAAAAAATCCTAAGCCGAAATGTGCTAAATCACCGACCGCTTCAAATTGTCCAAATTTAAAAGTTGATTCAAAACTGTTTGAAAATACATCACTTTTGGAATAACAAATAGTTCCTTTAATTGTGCTTAATTGGCCACAGTTTTTCGACTTCTTCTATCAATTTATTGTGTTTTCTTACTTCAATCTTAGAAAATAAAAACGGTATAAAAATTATCGATTAATCTAACATTATCAGTTCCAAGATATGCTTGACCATCTTGTTTTGTTAAAGTTCCAGAAATATAAAACTGGAAGTTAGACGAGCAAAAGTTATCTCCAAAATCAATATTAAACTCAGTTCTTTTATTCGGTTCATTCAAATGTTGTTTACTAATTGGATAGAAATTTTTAAACTCCGCCCTTTCAATATCACTAGCATACTTTCTGTAGTCCACCATTTAATAAGAGAAATTTTAAACATCGTGTATCATTTTTTTCATCGATCTAATGTACGTTTTTATAAGAAAAGATATAAATTAGAGTCATTTTTTAATGATCTACTTCGTCATATTCAGGATTCTGTTCCTTAAATTTTGCGATCTCGGTCACATATTTCAATAAAATCTGCACAGGATAGTAACCGCTATCTATAATATTGTTCCAATCAACTGTATCTTTATTTTCATCCAAAAACTTTAGACTCAAGTGTTGATAGAGACAAAGAACAGACATATGATCTTTTAATTGATAATGTATATTTTCTTGAATGAACTCTGGGGACAGAGTTTGATATTTAGCAATGTTATACCAATTCAATTTGTTTACGTATAATCTCATCATATCTTCGGATAATTCATATTTTTGAGAAATGTCATCCCAATGTTCTTTTTTCAAATCTCTTTCGTGTTGCATGATAAAAAGATCGAAAGCACTGTAATGTCCCGCCATCTCTATTTTATTAAGAAAAAAATTTCAAGTTTTTATAAATTGGCTCTTTTTAGTGTTACATTCAGCACATTTTCCAGAAACTCTTTTAAGTCCATTGATGTTTGCATAGTATTTTATATCATTTGTTGCAGTTTTTTCTTTACATCTCACACAATATATGAGCGCCATTTATATAAGGAAATTTTATCATGCATAAAACCCTACGCGAATACCTATTTCAGTAAGATCTTCCTCCATATTATTAAGTTTTTTTTCTAATTTTTGAAATTTGACAGCATAAGAATCATTGTATTCAACAAATTTATGACCAATATTCTCAAAAGTTTTCGTAGCATCTAAACTAAACTTATCAAAAGACTCTTTAAATTTAGTAAGTTTTTCATTAATTTCACCAACATCGTCTACTGATCTTCTATTTTCTGGCTTCTAACTTGTCATAGACTTCTGTTGTAAAATCTTTAACATGCTGTTTATGATTCTCATAATTTTGTTTTAGTTCATTAAACATTTTAATAGGATCTTCAAATTGAATCATTACAACAACATCAAATGGATTAATTCCTTTACTAACACCGCTAATTCTTTTTCCTTTAAAATCTAAGGCATTTTTAACATTCGGATCATGTAAATCAACAATATCGATGTTTTCTGATAATTTTAGAGGTTTTAAAATTTGTTCTTTAACAACAACATCATGTTTGTCAATACCAGGTCGAACACCGACAATTCTTTTTTTATTAGCCAAACTAACATAATTCTTTTCAACTTTGATCGCTTCAGTAATTTTATCAGCTTTTTCGATATGAGACATTAAATTGGTAAATAATTTTTTTACACCATCATCAACTTCTTTTTCCAATGTTTTTATTTTATCAGCAACTTCATTTGAACTCATGAAATTTGCAAGTTTGTTATCATATTCTGCTTTAAAATCTTCAATCTCGATAGCAAACATATCTGAATCTGGAAGGTTTTGTAATAAATTTTCTAACTTGTTATCAAACTCATTTCTCAAACTATCAAAATTCAAACTATTATCTACATTTTGAATAATTTGTGTACCAAATACGTCAAAAATATTTTGTGAATCCATATTTATTAAGCAATAATTTGTTAACAACTTCTTTAAAATCTTTACCATTACTCAGTTCATTCAAAACAAAAACACATAAATGACCACAAATTGGGGGATCTTTATAGTCTTGAATCTGAGAGTCATTGTAGTAGACGCTTGATTTTTTCAAATATTTGATCAATTCTATAGGTGGTTTGTCCTCAATTCTTCCATACGAATCAAAATAATATGCATTCTTATCATTTTTATAATAACAAACCCAATGCGTTCCACTCCCCAAAATCGAGTCTAAATTCACAATTCCACATTCGAATTTCTTAACTTTTTCAGGTAATGTATCTCTCATGAAAATTCCTCTAAAATGTTTAATGTTTTTGCAGAGTTCTTCCAATTCACCGAATGTTAATGGTTTGATTTCAAATTTTTTTTAATGTTTGTTTTCACGTAATTCAAAGTTTTTTCATCTAATCCAGATCCTGTAACATCTTCCAACTCTTTATCTAACCAATTTAAAATGTTTCGAACAATAGGAATCACATCTTTTTTAACGATTGGAGCAGCTTTACGAACATAAGGAACAACATTTTTAACAACTGGAATATTTTCTCCAAAATCTAATAAATCTTTCAAAAAGTCCACCATTTTTAAGTTCTTTCAACTGATTATAAGAAAATTCTATTCTGGTTCCTTTATTGTTTTTCTTATGTTTTTCGAGTTTATTGTATTGTCTATTTGTTAAAAATATCTTATCTTCGCCATTTTTTAGTTGATCTATTTTAAATTGAATACTAACGGGTATTTTTTTCTTAAAAGCGGATTTTATTTTTTCTTTCTGATTTTTGCTGAAATTTACGTTCACCTCCATTTATATAGTTAAAATTTCAAGTTCTCTTCAATTCCCATTCCTAGTTTTCTCTTCAAAAACATTGCTCCAACTGTTGGAAGTGCAACAAATCTTTCACCTAAACTAGCATCTTTTGATAAAAATCTATCCATTGCCTTATCTTGCAAAACTTTATCTGCTATATGTCTGGAATTTGTGTCACTATGTTTTGCATAAAAAATATCGTGTTCCATAGCAGCTTGATCTAATTTATTTATACCAGGATCTCCTCTTTGTAGTCTTTTTTCGAGTTTTGTGCCAGGCCCCAGATACTGATAAGTTGGTACGTGTAATTCAAAAGGTAAATTGTTGATAAAATCATTCAAAAGTCCGCTACCTTCAATCATAGATGAACTTATTGCCGGCAAAATTCGTTTTAAATATTTAATTCCATCAGGTTTTTCAATCATTTCGTCAAGTTTGTTCGAAATAAAATCTTTAATCGCTTTCTTTTCGTTCAAAAAATTGTTGTTTCCAGCCTTCTCTTGAGCATAAATATAATTAATAATTCCATCGAGTTTTGTTAAATCGTCGATATATCTGTACTCAATCTTATTATCATTGTATTTTCTTACACCTGATCCTTCGATTCGTTTTTCCCAAATTGGTTTAATCAAATTGATATATTTTTTACCTTTACTTGACTTTGGTTTCTTAGTTTGATGGATCATTATTTTTGTAAATTGAATCAGATTTCCATAAAATTTCAGTATACTTTTTCAAGTCTTCTTCAGAATATAAACCGTCTTTTGGAACATCAGTGCCTGTTAATAATCTCCATAAACCTTGAGTTCCTTCATATGTTTTTTCATTAATAATGATATCATTATGCTCAAAATTCACGGGCAAATTTCCAATCATAAAACTTTTCTTTTTTCTGTCCCAATACAAACCAAATTTATCATCCTTTGCTCTAGGAAGAAATTTTTTACCAATTTCACCAATTATTATATCCGTTGTTCCAGGACTTATTGGTTCAACTATGGTAGAGTCTTCAATGATTCGAGGTCTAAATGGTGTTGAAGATGGTAATTTTGGCAATTCAAACTCAGATTCTGGTATCGAAATATCAGCAAATTGTCGTACAACTGGAACCAAATTCATCAAATTTTGATTATCGCTTAAAACATTTTCAATTTTGCCCTCAACATTTTTTATTGCAGATGTTACAGGTTGATTAATTTTTTGAATAAATTCTTGTTCTTTTTTCATCAATTCGAATCTGTTCTTTAAATTCTTTGATTAATTTCTTTTCTATTTGATCAAGTTTTTTTTGCTTCTTCTGAAGTTCCGTTCGCCATTTATTTAGGAAAATTTTGAAACGTAAACGTGGAACGTGGAACGTGAAACACGAACGTGAAACATGAACGTGAAACGTAAACACGAACGTGAAGAAACATGAACGTGAAACATGAACGTGAAACATGAACGTGAACGTGGAACGTAAAAACGTGAAACATGAACGTGAAACATGAACGTGAAACATGAACGTGAACGTGGAACGTGAACGTGAACGTAAAACCGTGAAACATGAACGTGAAACATGAACGTGAAACATGAACGTGAACGTGGAACGTGAACGTGGAACATGAACGTGAACGTGGAACGTGAACGTAAAATCATGAAAACAACTAGATTATCACACGTTTATATTGGAAAATTTATTCAAATATTTGCCATTTTTAGGCTTCAAAGTTAGATTAATAGTTAAAAATCCGTAGTCTTCTTTCCAAATTTTATCACACAATTCATTAAAGTGGTTAAAACTCATATCAGATCCCACATAATTGTTGTAAATCTTTCTCGAATAGTGATCGTCTTGCTTAAAAACACACAACATATTCAAATTATTTCTAATAACTTGTTTATCAACCTTTGAAAAGCATTGGGAAAGATAGATACAAGATATGTTTTTGTGACGAGACATTACGAAATATTCCTTAATAACGTCTTGATTTTCTAAAATACAATCATCAAAAACGATTAACGAATTGGGTTTACATTCGCTTAATGGAACTATGTCCTCAGAAGCATTATAAAAATGTGATATTTTTTTTGTTTAAGTTTTTCTCAATATTTTCAAATCTTTCTTGTAATTTTTTATAGGCGTCTTGTTCTAAAGATTTACTAAAAACATACAAATTGGAATAAGGAATCAACCTATTGTAGATAAAATTTAATAATAAAGTTGTTTTTCCACATCCACTTGAACCAACAATTAACAATCTGATTGGTTGATCTTTCTTATTTTCTTCAAACGTTTGAAGTTTTATCTGATCTTTTTGCTTTAAAAATTTCTCCATTTAAATAGAAGATTTTCATCTTGAAGCAAACGCTTGCGAAAATGAAGCTGTTCAAGTTGACTTCAGAAAGCTCTAAATTAGTTTTAAACTTGGAACATCCTATACACTTAGAGGAAGAATCAAATTATTTTATCGGTTTAAGCGGTTTTTATTCTGACAATTTTGTAATAAATATTAGTGAAAGTTCTCCTTATTGTATAGGATTTAGTGAGAAGAACATAACAAAATACTATGGTTTAAACAAAGGATATTATACTTTCGATCAAATAAAAAATTCCCTTAAAAATTATCTGAAAACATTCAAACAATCAGATAAATCTTTAAACTTTGACGAAAACAAGTTTGAAATGCAAAAAAAATTATCTCTCTAATAAAATTCAAATAAAATCACCAGTAAGAATAATGTTTTCAGCAATTATTGTAGATTTGTTAGGGTTTGTTCAAGAAACTATTGAGCCAAATCAGGTATATTTAGGAAATAAAACGCCAAAATTTAGACCGTTCGATGTAATTGAAGTACATTGTAATCTCGTTGAACCTAGTTTTGAAAATCATACCGAACATTTACACAAAGAATCTGAAATTTTGTACACATTTTTCCCAAATGTTGCTTATGGATCAAAAATCAGTGAAAAAACCGAATGAAATCGATTATATTCCAATTAGAAAAAATATGAAAAGAATTCAAAAAATCGTTCTAACTATACAAGACTCTGAGGGAAATTTAATAAATAATGAGAGTAAAACAACAATATATTTAAGATTGTCGAAAGAATGATGAATCAAGGGGGGAACGAATCGTTCTTACCTTCAAACTTTCAAAACGAGTTGATAATGATGATAAATACCAATACTTTTATCTAAAAGATAAGGTAGCCCTCGAGGGCCACCTCACAAATATTCACAAAAAATACGAATAAAGACAATGTTAAAGAAAAATACAAAAAAAGCTTTGAAAACATAGATTCTGACAAGGGTATCGAATCGCGACTCTTACAAAAATTACATCCAGACACTATTTTCATCAATGAATCAGGACTTTATACTCAAAATAAAAATTGCTTGTTAAATTTTATTTCTATCTAAATGGAGTCAGTTGTAGACCTACTCAATAATCAACTAAAATTCAATAACAAACATATCTTTACGATTGTTGACGAAAACAATGTGATCTGGTTTAAGGCTAAAGACGTAGCAAAAATTCTAGAATATGAAAATACTATGCAAACGATCAGAATAAACGTTGACGAAGATGATAAAAACTTCTATTTTAATCTAAATATAAGGGGGGCTATAAATAGCTTACCTTCAAACTTCCAAAATAACACTGTTTTCGTTAATGAATCTGGACTTTATTCTTTAATTTTGAGATCGCATAAACCAGAAGCGAAATTGTTTAAAAATTGGGTTACGAAAGAAGTATTACCTTCCATTAGAAAATATGGTGAGTACAAACTCAAAAACGAAAATAAGCAGTTAAAAGATGAAATAAAACAGTTACAAATTAAAGATGAAATGAAATCATTGAAAATAGAGAATCAAGAATTGCGAATGGAGTTAATGAAACCAGATCTTGTTTGTAAAGATTTTGATAAGAAAAAACACCATGTTTTTTGTGTTAATTAAGAAGAATCACATGTGGGAATGGCCTTATTACGTTATCAGAGCTCAGAAACGAGAAATACCAAACCGATTAAAACATCTAAAATAAATTATCCTGAATTAGAGATTTTGTTCATTGATGACGAACCAAATTCTATCAATCTGTATAACCAAATGAAAGAATCTTTGAATATTTTATACAACGGAAATCATTTACTACAAATATGGCAGAATCTCGACTGATTTATAGAATATCTAAATTACACGATGAAAATGTTAAACTCTCGAATTATGATATTTTGTTTGTAAATGTCTTTTAAGACTATAGAATTGTTGAATTTCCCTTCCGCATACGCAATGAACTGGTCCAGCAAAGATTTCTCTAATACATTCTTTACAATATGCTTGTTTTTTATCTTTACTATAATGCCAATTGTTAAATTCAGAAATATTCTTAACTATTTTACAGCGTGTGCATTCTTTCTCTTCTAAAGTTAATTTTTCCATTTTATCATATAATTCTTTTCTATATATTTTTTCACAAGCCTTACAATAAGCTTTCTTTCTATCTTTACTATAATGTCGATTGTAAAATTCAGAAATATTCTTAATTTCTTTACAAATGTGACACTCTTTCTCTTCCAAAGTTAATTTTTCCATTTTATCGTATAATTCTCTTGCATATTTTTTACGACAATCCTTACAATAATAGTATAATCCATCTTTTCTAAGCTTATCTTTATGAAATTCTTCAAAATCTTTAAATTCCTGACACTTTATACATTTCTTTTGAGACTCCATTTATATAGAAAAAATCTTTGACTTTCTCAATTCATATTCATAAAACTTTCCGGTTATTTCTTCATTATTTAAATCTTTTATACTATAAGTTACAGGATCTGTGTTATTAATTTGATAAATCACAAAGATTTCTCTTGACCAATTGTTCTTATATTTGTTCGAAAATGTTTGTTTTTTACTAACAATTCTTACATGATCATTGACTTTAAATTTAGTTTTTCGTGTGAATTTCTGGTGGAACATACTTGAAAACGGTCTCTAATAACTCCTTTTCTGCATCCTTATCTACGTCTTTGGGCTTCATTTTGATTGTGCTGTGAACTGTATCGTTATAATTGCTTACGATTTTTTTGAAGAATATCGATCCATTTAAAGTTTTTATTAATCTCAAAAATTACTTTCATTCTCTCATTTTGAGTTCTGTTATATCTCTCTACAATACTTGATTTCTCTTCGTTTTCAGTATGATAAATCTTAATGTTGTATTTTCTCAAAACTTCGTTAAATTCTTTATTTTTAAACTCTAAACCCTTATCTGTATGAAGTAGGTTTGGAGGTTTGTGATTGATCCTTATGGCATCTTTTACTATATCTTCGAAAGCTTTTGAAATATCCTTGCCGTTTTTTTCTTTTGATAGCTCTTGACCAAGCATATTTTGAGAAAGTATCAATAACATTTAACATATACTTAAAATCCATCATTTTGATCTGAATAGTTAGACATTATAACTAAATCTGCTGCCCATAAATCGTCAATTCCTAATGTTATAATTTTTCTCTTTTTAAACTTCTTTCGTACTGGTTGCATGAATTTCTCTAGCTTCAATCTCGATTTCTTCCTTATTCTTAGATTCTTTCTTTACTTGTTTTTCATTTGGATTCTTTATAAATTTACTCTTATTTGTCTTACATTTTGAACATTTTGCTGCAATTCTATACAACCCGTTTTGAGTTTGAACGATTTTAGAATCTATATTTTTCGTTTTTTTTCTTGCATTTGTGGCAGTGAATCAAATCATCTTCCATTTACATGTCAAAGTTTCCAAGTTTATTTAACTCATCTAATATATCAGATTTTGCTTCATTTTTATAGCCATAAGGTACTGTATCGATCTTATTTTCTAGAACGATTCTCTTATCATCTTTAGCGTTCAGTGCCAGCTTGTTTATGGTAACTGTGTACAATTCATGTTTATAGCTTTTTATTACAGTCATCTCCCTAAATTCTTCTTTATCTTCGAACAAACATCTCTTCAAGTTTTCGATATTTATTGTTTTATTTACAACGCTTCTCTTAATTCCTTTACACCTAACTGGATTTTTGTCTAGATATTTGTACGAGTACATCTTTGATCTTAAACCACAAAATTCTTATAATATCTCGCTATTTAGTTCGTCTTTGAATTTCGCTATTACCTTCTTATTTTTAGTAGTGAAACATTCATGATCTTTTGGATAATCGCTCGTATCAAAGTCCTCTATATTTTCTTTAATAATTTTAAAAGGATCTCGTTTCAATTCTAGGAAATAACTGTCTGTATCCATGTAACACAGATTCAAATCTGGATCAAACTTCTTTAATTTGTTGTAATAAAACTCGTACATTAACAATTTTGAAAGGTCAAGAACTGAAAAACCTATGTAGATTGGCTTGTTAAATTTAACTTTCTGCTTGTACATGTGACTCGCTATACAGTTGTCGTCAAAGATGTTAAAGCATTTGAAATTTGTTTTCTTAGCTTGTTTCATTGAAAATTCTTCATTTCCTAGTCTAATATCACATCTGTTTCTCACATTTTCCATAGATTTTCCAAAAACAGAGTTGTTCATCAGCTTGTAAAAATCTTTCTCAAAAGTCGCTTGTAGCTTTGGTTCTCATACTAGTATTAAAATCAATGTAATCTTTCATAAAAGGCTTCTGATCGAATGCAATAACTCTATTCACATGTTTCAAAATCATACCTTTTTTCTAGATAGAATTTCAAATTTCTCGAATGAACAACATATTCAGTTTTATCCAGTAGAGTTGTGCAAAGTTTGTTGTTATAATGTTCTGGAGCAAAGAGGTAAATCTTTGTGATGTTCATGCAAATTCGTTGGATATCCAAGATCAACTTCGAGAATATAGCCATAATCTTCGTCGCCAGTGAGTTCCAAAATTGTTTCTTTCCATTCTGCAGTTGTGTAAGTTTTTGGATCCATCCACTTGATATCACTAAACGGCAGTTTTTGCATTAGGCCATACCCATAAAGGTTATTAGCATCAACGTATAACAAATAGTTTTCGGGCTTTGTCTTATCAAAATCTTTTAAATATTTGTTATTTGCTTTCACATATCGTTTAATACAATGAGAAATGCCTCCACGAATACCTTTTTCAATCATTAAATACATATCGTAATCGTGTATCAGTTGAAGCTCAATTTTCGTTAATTTTAACATAGCATCCCATGCAAGACTGGGAGCTGTTAGATAGTGTGCTGGATCAAGTTTATAGCAATTCAAACAAATATTCCTAAAATTTTCAAAGATATCAGCGAGCAATAGAACATCTTGAATGTTATAGAGATCGGAGTAATTTCCTAGATTTTTTTACTTTTAATTTGTTCCATACATTTAAGTAGTGTTGAAAATCTTTCTCAGATATGCTCTCATCTGTCAAAAGTGAATAGAAATCTTGAATTCTCAATTCTTCTGTGTAATCAAGTTTTTCAATACTATCGATAAATTCGTAAGGAAATATGCCTTTTCCAGATAGAATTTTAAAGATTTCTTCTTCGTCATTTGGTTGTCTATCTAGAATTGCGTTCAGACCATCTTGTATAAAATGATTTGTATGTTTGAAATCATCTTTTTTGAGGTTTTTAGCTAACTTTTCTATAGACGATGCCATAAATCTGAACGTATCTACGAAAGAAAACTTGATGAACTTTCTTGGTTTATCATCTTCAAACTCATATCCATATCCAGAATTTACAGAATAATTTATATATTTCTCATCTGTGTTTGCGATCAAATCAACATTACCATACTGTTTTGCCAACTCTTTTATGTACAAATGAGTGTCGTAACATGACATATTGTGGCAGAAAACGGGAATATTCTGAGGAAATTTGAGATTCAAGTTACAAGATAAATGAGCTGAACCTCTAAATTTACCTGTTAAATGACAATGATCTCGTACTTTTTTTCTTGTTTGATTATCAAAACCCTCACATTCACAAATATGGCAAAGATTTGAATTTTGATATGCAATTTCTTCTTCTTCGGTCAATTTCATAGGTATTTTATTCTTAGAATTATACTTTTTAGCTATGTATTTCGATAATTTATTAAGTTCTTCAAACAATTTTGCAGGAACATTTGGCAAATCTTCTTCATTTTTTGCTCGATAACATATCGGCTTGTACATACGATTGGTCACATTAGACACTAAGTATAGAGTAAAACCATATGGAATGTGCTTCTGAATCTTGGTTGTGATCGATTTTTGCGGATTGTTTTTGCATGTGGGAATCTTCTCTAATATGCTTTCAAAATCCATATAAATAACGTAAGGATGAGAAAATTTCTTTTGATAATTAATAAATGTTGTTGTTTTGACCTGGAAACGGCATAATTGGCTTACAAACTTCGTGATTTTTACAAATTTCTAAATGGTCTGTTAAATCTCCAGATTTGTAGAAATGGCTTAAACATCTTCTGCATAGAAATTTTTTATTTTTTACACTTAGATAACTGAGAGAAAACGAGCTTATTTAAATCTGTTATCAAAACATAATGAGATTTGTCATCTTGTTTAACATACAATAAATCGATTTCTAACTCGGCATCATAAATTTCTGAAATTTGCAACGGAACAATATTGAGTTTTTTCATCAAAACTATAGACATTTACAGACATTTTCGGATAATTATACTTTGCTTTACTGCTTCGTTTTTCAAATAATTGTATATCTTTTAAAGACATAGGATAGTCGAACCCAGAAAATATCTCGTCATTTACAAATTTTTCATATTGTTTTGCTCTGTCTACATGAGTTTCTGGTTTTTCAATAGCACATCGGATAGAATAAATAAAGCAATAATCATCTTTATTTTTGATATTTATACAAGCTTTCTTATCTTTGATTTTCTTTGGTAAATCGATATATGATCCTGCGTTCATAAATTCGTGTTTATTAAGGCTCAAAATCAGTTGTTTACAGCGTTTTAATGTCCATCCAGAACCTCGATTTGGATGATTTGTCTGTTCTCGATGTGTTAATTTATTAAATTGCTTAGTAATAAAGTCGTTTATGTCAAAGATCTCGTCTGCTTTTATAGTAAAGTACATTGGACACGTTTGTGTTTCACCGTTCACTAAAGTTCTTTCGTATTCGCATTCCAAAGAGAGATATCCTTTACTATTTTTAACATTTTCTTGAAATTTTTCGATTAAACTTTTAATTTCCGGGCGCAAAATAGAAAGATATTTGTAAATTGACATGGAATTATCGTTCAAGTTTGTTAAAATGTATTGCTTGAAAAGACCATGGATAGAGGATAAAACTTCTACATCAATGATATTTTCGGGTTTCTCATTAAGAGTTTTGTCAATTTCTTCGATCATTTCAGACTTAGTTTTATCGTTTGTTTCAATGGACAATTTCTCAGCGATTGATTGAATTTTTTCATCTTTAAATAGATTGAGATCTTTTTTAATTTCCTTAAAATTTTTCTTTAGTTCACGCAATTTTTCTATATTGTACATCTTTTCATGATCGACAATTTGATTTTCTTTAGCCCAATTCCTCAAATAATTTAGTTCTTTCTCATAAAGTTCTTTGTTTTTTAGATGATTTTTCGAATTGTAATGTCGAGTAAAGTGATGTTCGAAAATGTCTTTTTTGCAGTATGGGCACTCTATCTTTTTCCGCTCCATATTTAAAGAGCAAAAATTTTAACTAGCGATTTTTACTATATTGGTTTGCAGGAGGTAATTTAAATTCTATAATACTATTTTTTCAATATTTTTAGAATTTGAAAAAGTAATGATTTTTACTTGAATTTGACAGAAATCAGCACAATTTCTGGTGAAACAGTGATAGATTCTTCTATTTATTATAGAAAAATCTGTAAACTAAGACTTAAAATTATTGAAAAAATAGTATAATTATAGGACAAAATAGTACTATATTGGTTTGTAGGAGGTAATTTAAATTCTATAATACTATTTTTTCAATATTTTTTTCTTTAACTTTTCCAAGATTTTTCATTAAGATTTTAATATATTTACAACAGAATTTTCGAGAAATATCGTTCACATTATCAACTTTAAAGCTAAAAATTCGCAATAATTAGAGAAATTCAGTAGATTTTCAGGATTTTTCAAAAAACTCTAGTATATATGCACCTTAAGAGCTGTGGTTTTGACCCTAAAAACACGTTTTTAGGGTCAAAACCCCGGTTTTTTTGTGTATTTTGGAAGTATAGTTTTTGATTTTTCACCTTAAAAGTGTAGAAGTATTAATTTTTTTCTATGTAAATGGCACTGTTACAAGAGTTGAATAAGGTTGGTGATTTAAAGTTCAAAGAATACAAGAGATTAATAGAATTAGAAGAAAATAAGAAATACAAAATTGTGAATCTGGAGAAAATAAAAGATAAATTCGGGTTTACAATAATTGCCGAGTTGGAAGATTGTAAAGTACACTTGCCAAACAGATTTTTGACTGTTTTGGATGAAAAAAAGATTAAAGAATTGAACAAAAATGAAAAATTACACTTGGTTGTTACTGGAAAGAAGACTATTAAAGATAAAGACTGTGTTACAATTAACTTCGTGGAATAAAGATTTCGAAGATTTCTGGATTTTTTCATTAAAACAGCTTATAAATGTAGAAGCCTACAATGAACAGTAAAACAGCTATAGATTCGGTTATTTTCCATTCGTGGTTTCCTGTTAGATTTCTTAGATTTGTTTATGGTTCAATGGACAGTATTTTACATTCGTGGTTTCCTGTTAGATTTCTTAGATTTTTTTATTGTTCAATGGACAGTATTTTACATTGATTTTCTGACTGTCCCAAAAGTGGTCTAGAACAGCCTTACTGTTTTGATTTTACAGATTCGTTTATTGTCCTTTAAACAGTATTTTCCCTTGATTTTCTGTCTGTCCCAAAAGTGGTCTAGAACCCTTACATTCATATCTACTTATATATATATATATATATATATATATATATATATATATATATATATATATATATATATATATATGTATCGTAATTTTTCTTTTTATTAAATGAATAACGCTAGCTAATTGTATCAAACGTGAACACCTTTCACTTCCCTTTCAATTTTAATAACATAACATTTTTCCATCTAAAGAAAGCAACTGCAAGACAAGTCGACAAAACAAGAAGATTGTTCTTGTCTATAGAACTTTATTATTCTGACATCTTGCATTGTGACATCGGTTTTCTCCGAGTAAATAACCGTAATACTCAAAACCACAATTCTTTTAACGCGAAAAAGAATAAAAAAGATAAGAATACTATACATTATCATTATATCAGGAAAAATCTTACTTCACCTTGCCTAATATGTGGAGAAAACTTAACACGTATTTCATAGGTATTAATAATGAGATTACAATTTATCCAATATACTTAATATTACAAGCAATACAATTAGTATAATGTTATGATTTAAAACGACTTCAAGTTGATTTTTCTGGTTTTGGAATTGCAATTCATGTGCTTTCTCAGAATAATAATTTTATTTTTGTAAAGACGTCTCAATCATTCAATATATATAATCTAAATAATTAATATAATTAATAACATAATATTAATATAATTAATATTATGTTATTATACCAATTTGTTTAGAGAAATACCAGTTTATCAGACAAATAAAATTTATATCGGTGCAAACATTGTAAATTATGTTTATCTATAAGAAATATTTTTAATACAGTTAAAGTGTAAAATATCAAGGTATTATTTAAATTCTGTAATCTTTTAGACTTACGAAATTCACAATACATCTTCCAGCTTTAGGGGAAGTAAGCTTTCCTACTAAAAAGTATAATTACGTAAAGTAATATTTTATTCCTACTTCATTGAACTTATACAGTATTATTTAATAACTACTATTAAACCCTGATTAATGAAGAATATATGATTGTATCATATGAAAATATATCTCGTGAAAGATTTAATCTACAGACGTAAACTTTAGCTTTGAACATAATTTTGAAATGTTTAGGAATGATTTCGACAATTGTGAATTTGAATCATAGCTGAAACCTGTTCCATCGTTCGCCGAGGGAGTTGAACATTTCTTTTAATTATAATTGTTTGTATTGCAATTTCTTGTATAGGAAATTGTGAGAATGAAATTAGCTTTACATCTGAAATGTTGTAGGCAATTTTAGCGAAGCCTGTTACTTGACATACGTACATATTTGAATACAAACACGTAAATACTCATGTGTGTGTTCCCGAACGGCTAAAATAGTGTTATTAAAACAGAGGTTACATCTTTTGACACAAGACAAATAGGTGTAATCATATATATAATTTACATTTTTTCAAAGTTTCACATGAATATTAAACTTGTTATCAAATACTTATATACAATAGTTTAATGTAAAGAGTTAACAAAGCAGGAATAAATAAATACTAGGGCCAGATTATTTACACAAAACCAGTAGCCTGTTACGTAACCAGCCCTAAGGATCAGACAGAACTAGACTAATTGTTCTTACCTGCAAGTTTTTACTCAGATAAAACTTGAAGTAGTATAGCATTTCTCTCAGGAGTACTAGTTAGTGCTTAACAAAATTATTAATTCATCATTGTTAACAGGTTCAAAGCGTCGTGCTATTGTAAAAAACAGACGTCACTTCAAAAAACCCTTTTCAAATGTAGGCGGAAAAGTTTTTTTTTTTAACTGGGAAAAAAATTATAATTGTAATGCTATAACAATATAAAGTATATACTTCAGTATTTCATTCCAATAATTAACGTTACTTATAGATTACATTTTTTGTTTGACAGCATATTCAAGCTTTCCTTCATATATCTACGCTCTTCATAATTTAAAAACATATAAAACCATAATTTATCTTATAATTCCACGTTAATAAGCTTCTGGTAACTATTTACATTCATATAATCCTTAAAGAAATTTTTTGAGCGCCACATTATTTAATAAATAAGTTATTTGAAATATATAAAAACAAATGTGTAAAGTTTACATTCAGAGACATTAGATAGTCAATGAGGTAATTATAATTTTATAAATTCAAAATAATCCACTAAATATATGTGGCTTGCAACCTCATTAAATTAAAAACATCCTTAAATCTCTCTAAATGTCCATGTACCTGAGAAAAAAGAAAAGTTTAACACGTATAACAGTCTACAATGTCTGAGCAACTCAATGGAGTGAAGATGAAACTAAGTTAAATGTGTTATTCATGTCCGGAGGTAGTGCATGTTTGCTTCTTTAACTCTCGTCACAAAGTTATAGGCTACCTTTTAGAGGATTTAAATATTGATTCATAAACGTAAATTTTCTCTTACTGTTTGATCTCAAATTTATTTTTTCATTAATTTAGAGTCTTTTTTTCTATTCATATGTTTCGTGTTTTAAATCAAATCAATTAATATAGATACTTGTTCAGACATTTGTATTGATTTTAATATATTTTCAGAATTGTAGCAAGCTTTCGAAACAAGATTTTTATCCAGATGTCAAGATACTGTGAAAATTTGTACTAATTTGTACTAATTATTTAAAATCTTTCAGATAACTGAATATTTTGGATTAATAACAATTTAAATCGGACCAGTAGCCTTACAGTACATATATTCATTTCATAATTAGGTACAATGTAGAGAGTTATAATCAGTTAAACAAATGAAAAAAAATTAGCTTATAGTATTAAATAGACAAAATAGTTTTCTTTTTAGTGCCAGTTTTTGTTTACTCAGATTCAAGAAAAATCTCACTCGCAATATTGAAGTATAATACTTTAAAAAAGTTTTAAACAGAATATCTAGAAGGATTTTCAAATATTTCAAAATGTCGATATTTAAAATAATTCATTTTAAAACATATTCTAAAAATGTTTATAACTATGTGTTGTATAAAAATTACAAAAAACATTTGCACAGGTTCTAACATTCTATATCTATTTTTTACAGTATATTACTCTGCAGAACAGAGAAAGCCTATGTGTGGAAGTACTAAATCATAAGTGTACCTGTAGTGGGAACGTGGGGAAGTTCATAACAGTGCATTATTCAATCTTTTCACTTTATTTACTTCTCTGTCTTATATTTACAGATAACTATAGCAGTACTGTTCATTCAAAGTTTATAAATTAATGTGAATGAAAGGCTGAATATTACAATACCAAAACATTAGTGATTTAATCCAATGGAATATCAATAAAAAAACTGTGAGGTTGTGGCGTGACGACTACACGTAATTTAATTTTAAAATTTCTCGGGTTCTAATTCGGACACGGTGATGGAAACTAGCCCAGGTTGCTTTAATAAAAATTCTCTCCTCGGTTGGCCAAATAAAACAATTTAGTTTATTG
The DNA here is from genome assembly GCF_021130785.1 of Homalodisca vitripennis. NCBI lineage: Eukaryota > Metazoa > Arthropoda > Insecta > Hemiptera > Cicadellidae > Homalodisca > Homalodisca vitripennis. The sequence goes on along the minus strand of NW_025776831.1, from coordinate 74,264 downwards.
CGAAAACAATTTGAATTTTATTGCATAATTTAGAATCAGTTGAACAATTACAAATTTAGAACGGGAGAGAGAGCGAGAGAGAGAGCGATTTTACGCGAGCTCGACGCGTTCAAAACCCCGGCTCGACTGCGACTCAGAACAACGAACTCCAGGGAGCAGCGTTGTTCCAGACGCTACCTCAGCAAATTCCTGCCTGTTTACCACCCAGTAACTGCGCAGCTGCTCTGGGTATGGAAAGTTACCAGGCTTACTGCTGACAGACTTGGACTTACAATTCATGTGCTGAATTAAACTATATATCTTCTCCACCTGCACTGCTTAACCTAATAAGTCTGACTGCATATATTCATTACTCGTTACTACAATTAGATGTTATGCTGAATAAAAATAAAATATATTACTGATAATTTAATACTTTAAATTGGCTGATTAAGACCGCATACGATGTTGCCGGTCTGGTCTTAGAACTATATTATTTCTTGGTGAAAAACCGTAACATGTTAACAATATTACTTCCCAAATTTGACCAGGGAATCTCTGTGGGTTAAAAATTATGTTAAACTGCAAATTATTCAAAAGGCCGTGTGAGTAGTATAGGTAATGAAACCTAATCTCCAGAGCTTATTATTATAAGTAGCTTATGAAAATGTCACATAAAGTGAACAAAATGTGCATAACAATAAAAAATAGATGCCAAGGATAAATCAATCATGAAAATAATTTTTCCACGTTCAGTTTTACAAACGAAAAGAAACAGGAAATATAAAATACGAGTTTCGACTATAGGAGTACGTGCTTATTGCTCGGGAGCTGTCTTCAGTAAAATACACAGCTATTTAAGGCGGCTCGGAATGCGCGCTCTTATTGGGTAGTTCTAAAGTCATGGGGAATTCACCCCGATATTGGCGATAAAAACCCATGTTTCCCCTATTTGAATATCTACACATGCTTCCAACTATCATGAGTTACATTATTTATTTTTATAAATTAAATTATTGATAGTTTACATTTATTGCATTTATAAAAAATGTATAGAAAATCATAACGTAGATCTAGAATAGCTTTAGTAATAAAATAAAAATAATACGTTAATAATGTAGCAGAAAACGTTCAAACTGCAGTTGTACAATCAAGCATTGTCTCTTCAGAATAAAAATATATGTGTTTTTGTTTTTAAAAATAAAGTAAAATGTTTTAAATTTATGTGTACGTCGAAGTTCCCTAAAGAATTTACTAACAATATAAGTTTTTAACATTAATGGGTTCCATGAAATGACAGAGATTTGAGTATGTGTTTATAATTTTCAAAATGTGTGAATTTATCGTATATTATGTAAATACATAATATGCTCTATAAATAATAAAATAAAATTCTTTTTTATTAATTTGTTTGTAATAAAAATATATTAGAGATAAGGTTATATTCGTTGATCCATTGCTAAAAAAATGCCAATAATTTTATACTTAGTGTTGGAACTCAATAATAGGTGGAATGATGATAGTGCGGGAGGGGGAGGACAAATAAGTAGTCAACTTATACAAGCATTAGCAACTGGTATGTTTATAATCCTAGTGAATGGAAGTAAGTAATGACTCAGCCTGTACTGAGCCGGCAAGCAGTCTCAAACTATCAGATACATAAATACTCTCTTTAGACTCCCTTACCTCTTAATTTTGTATACATTTAACCATCCAATGTAAGAGGAATTTCACTTTCCTTACGAGTCCATGAAATATAACATTTATTATATGCAGGGTGTAACATAAAAGTTGCCTGGATATGAATTTTAAGATACTATGTGTAATTCTAAGCTAAAAATAAAGAATATTGTTTGCAATATCCTTCGTTTAACAGCTATATTCCGTTTTATAATTTTTTAAAACAAAATTTATCTTTATAGTTGTCTTTATGAAAGCTTTTCCAAATTTTGGTAAATATATCCATCTCAGAAGCTATTATATGATAGAAAATAATTTTACATTAATTTTACAATATTATCAAAATGGCCATTATTTGTAGTTTTTTATAAAATATCTAATTAGACCCCCAGAATTTGACAGTATTTCAACAGCTATTTTTATATCAGCTTTTACTGTAATTGAAATGCTACACAGATCCCACTACACTATCAATATCAAACTAATCTTACAAGCAAAAATAATTGCAACTAAATTTAAATAACAACTGATTTGTGTGTAACAGCAATTCATATCCCGTAAAATTATGTGGGCTATGTTTTTTGCATGTGTAATACGAAAATTTCCATAAAATATTTATTTCATATCAAACTTTTTTTAGAATAAGGTATCCTTTTTTAATATATAGCGTTGTTTCAAAACTTTGTTTTATCTTATAGTGTTTTGATAAAAACAGTAATTTATTAGATATTTCATAAAAAATAAATAAAGGGCAGCCATTTTCAAAATAATACAACTATGCTTTAACACATTTTATGTCATATTATCCCTCTTGTCATGGACCCGTTTACTGAGTTGTGTAACAATCGTAATGATAACAACAAAGGTTAAATTGTTTTAATATAAAAACCAGTGGTCTATACTTGCTAAACAAAGTTAAAATTAGATAAAAAACTTTATTCCTCCTTTTTTGTTTAGAATTTCGTACAGAATCTGAAAATTCATAACCTGCCCAACATTTTGATACATCCTGTATTTATTATAGGTTTTTTTTTTATTCTTGAATATTACGATATGTTTAGTATAGCAAGTAATATTGTTTGTTTTGGTTACTGAGTTAAAGAACATATTCCACCTAAATAAGATATTTTAAAAACATTTTCCTACTTTGATATAAATCAATGGTGATAAAATTAATTACTGATTTTATTATCGTAATGTGTTATGAAAAATATATAAAGTGTTGTTTTATATTATCTATTAAATTATAGTTGCATTTTACCTAATGAAAGAAATCATACTAATTATATGAGAAAACGTAAGCTATGACGAGTAAAATGTTATAATAGTATTTTACAAATAATGGTGTAAATTCTTTTACACTAGTCAGGTAAAGTGCGGTGCTTAAATAACCAAAGTTGCGGTGTACCTAATTGCAATGCAAGAGTGTGCTGATATAAAGACCTCGTACCTAAATTTTAAGATCAGTGTTCTACTCTGTATTGTATTTTATTTGTTGGAGTAAATTACACATAAGCTTGTACATAACCAATATACAATATTTTCTAACACCCAGGTAAATTCTATGGAGGAACATGCCCGGTCATCGACCTCAGTGTTGCCTGTATATAAACGAAGGTTCATGTCTATGGGTTCAAAAAACCTCAGGTCTATTGGTCAGTAGTTTTCGAATCTTTTTGAAAACTAACAGAAAGAATATAATGTTTCCGGCCGCAAGAACGATATAATTTACAAACCTCAGTCAAAATAATAAAAAATATATTTAAGAATAGTAAATAATATAGAAGTACTAGCATGGATTGCGACTCAGAATCGTAAAAAGGTCAAAGGAAACCAACATTATATTTTAAAAAATTATATCGAATAAATTTATATAATAATAAAAGAAAGTTAGTCATCTTTATGTATGTACTCATGCCATTCTTTGTACGGCTGCATACAAAATATAGTCATGTAGTGTATAAAGATGAAAAATTTAAATTTCAATTCACTTTCCTGCTAAACTATATACTAGTCGTGTAGTATTTTGTTCTCTGTAGGAGACATATTATTGTGTACTACAGCACGTCTTTTATTTTGTGACAGTAAACTTGTGATGTGTCAACACTCTTAACAAACTAGAGTAAATTACGTTATATGTTTATAAGCGTATTGCTTAAATTTGGACTATTAGTCAATGGTATACGTGTTAGGGTAACACACTTTCAATTAAACAAATACTATCACAATAAATATTATTAAATATTCCTATAATTTAAATAATGTTTGTTTATCTTATCTATGTCTTGTTAATCTCAGAGTATAACCGGAAACACCTGCATTCTGTAAAGTAGTTGTGAGTTTTAATAGGAGCTTTGAAACTAGTGATCGTTATCTGTTATTGGCGCTGGTCGATTCGTGAAAACGGTAACAAGCCCGTTACAATGATGCTGAAATTTTAGAGAGATTTCATTCTCTTTTCCTGGTATGGTTAGGTTATGTATGTGATTCATTTTTGATAATTTACTTAAGTATTATATTGAATAACTTGATTCGTTCTTTACATGTGGACCACATTAATTCATCCTTTGTATTAAATAAAGGGACGACTGCAAGGTTATTATTACACAGATTTTATGTAGTATATTTTATATTCATATTACAATTTATTATACATAACATTAAGTGTCTTCTAAACTTGATAAATGAATAGTACAATTATGTGCTAAACTAAACCAAATGTTATATAATGGTCTTTTGATTCTAGTGCAGACGGCCTCTTAGTCTTTTGAGACCTAGTTTTTTAACATTTGTAATTATTCAATTCTATAACAAATAGCCAAACAATCCGTGAAAGTCACTGAATATTTTTTCCGTAGTGTAGGTTGGCATCACTGCTGTCTGTTTCCTTATGTCAGCTATTTTTCCACATGCTGTGAATTTGCTGTGTGTTTTTGTGTTTCAGACGTTGTTTTGGTTAGAATCACCTTGATCATAGTGTGTTTTATAACTTAAGTATGCTTAATATAAATGTATTCATGCTGTATCTTTGAATTAACATTTTTATTGTGGAAATTACATTTTAATAGCGACTATCACACAATTGTGACACTTAAGACCGAATAGTACCTAACCTGAAATTATAGGAGTGTTGTTGCTTGTGTTTACAAATAGTTTCTGTTGTAAAAAAATAAAACAAAATGTTTAACTTTTACGGACTACATGCTTTATGTGATGAAGACATATATGCACACCTTGATAACTCAATCTAGGAATATATACTATACAACGACCTTGGCATCGATCCTACCTACCAATCTCACAGACATTCTTCTGGCGAAGACGAGGACCTGATCAGTCCGATAAAGACGACCCTGCATTACATGCTGATCCTGGACCAGGAACTTCGCTTTAACTAACCAAGAACATTCAAGTAAAGCTAAACCTCTCGCCTGGCAAAAACAGTAAGTACAAAAGGCGATCCCATGCGAAACTATGTTAACCCTGAACCGCAAGGCATTAGTTCAGGTTACTACTACTGTAGTCCCGACCCCTTTTTTAATAACCAATAAATTGGCAAATTCATGAATCCCTCCCCTACTCAAATAAAGAAATCTTATTGTGTCAATGTACTAATATATACCCCGCTGTAAAAATTTATGGGGGAACTGTTCAATGAAATGTCTTTCTGTGTGTCAGAGATAGGTTTTATATCCTAAAAGAAAACATACATTGAGTGGAAAAATCTTGGTATTGATGAAGCTGCCCAGAAAGCCAATAGGTTCTGGAAGTTACAACCTGTAATAGCAGCAGTTCGTGAACGATGCTGACAATTAAAACGGGAGGCAGGCTCCTATTCAGTTTATGATCAAATCGTCCCATTGAAGGTTCATGTCTAGTTTGAAAAATAGGAAAGAACAAAACCTAGACATGTTATTTCGAAGAGCTATGACGTCTCTTCAAGCAATGGCCTAATTCTTTGTTTTCAAAATCTTGCAAGAAGAAAGTACACCTTTCCCACATAAACGTCTTGGCCACGGATCCGGTCGTGTGACTTCTTCAAATCCTTCCTGAGGATTGTTTCCTCTCTACATTTCCTCTACTTAAAAATCTCTCTGACCTGAAAATCGAAGGTACTGCAAAGTAAAAGAATGACAAAAAAGATCATTCAGGAACGTAAACAAAGCCAGAACCAAATAAAAAGAGGGATATATGATGAGTAAACAAGATGGCTCTGGTGATCTGGAAAGACAACAAAACTATTATGATGGATTTCACAATTTCAAGAACTCATCACTGATGTCGAGCGTTGGGACACAAAGCAGAAAAAGTACGTTGATGTTTCCTACCTGTTAAAAATATACCATTCAAACACGGGATGTTAATTTCCTAGATCAAATAATGGAATACTACAGGTTATGCATCCGTACATATATGGTCATTTTAATGAGAATAACTTTTAAGTTATTTTCTACGTTCTTGATCTTTCAACTGTGAACCCCTGGTTTGAGAACAATCTGTCATGCCGACTACAAAATTTAAGAAAAAAGAACAATAGGTCTTGATGGCATTTTTGATTTCGATTGTGGAGTTCTTCAATGCTGGCCCGACATGGAAGTGGTCTCTGGAACACATTGAAGACAATGACCAACTTCCACTTCGAAGATTAGAGCACCCGTGTCGAAATCATGTGTGGATATGCGGGTCGATAGGTTTAACCACAGGCCATCTATGGACAAGTTTAAGAACTAATACATGTCTCACGCACGCAAAATGGAGTAAAATATAGATCTAGAAACAGTGGTACAACATGCATTTGTCTTTGTCTCTCTAAAAATTTAGAATGTTGTGTAAATTTTAACACGTCGAAAAGAAACTCTGAAAACTTTGATTTTAAACAAACGGTTTTGACTCAAGAGCACTTTATATATTTTTAATTGTTTAATATAAATATAGGTAAACACCGTCTTAAATTAATGCGGAGAACAAACCTGATAGAAGGTCGTGCTTGGGATAGTGGGGCTTTATTGAATGCGAGTCTCACTCATCAGCAAAAATACGCTGACGTCACATTACTATTTTTTCAACGTCTGAAATTAAAAAAAGTATATACAAATTTTTAATTTTTTTCCAAATTTCTTAGCGAGTGGCTGTATTGGAGTACAATTTGAACAAAGTTACAACACGCACGCCTTCACAACTCAGGTACCATTAGTACAATTTTCATATATAGATATTAAATTCTATTGAAATATAATACCATCAGATTATATACAGAATACTGCCAAGTACGCTTCAACTAATTTCTATATTTAAAAGTAAATACTATTGGAAAAACTAATAACCATACGATTGTTATAATACGATATAATTGTCAAAGTAAACCAATCTACTTATCAACAATTTTGTACTTATTAGATTTGAGAATGTTGAAACGAACAGTTAGGCCTGCTACTAGAGTCAAAACTGAATACACATCGCTTTGGATAGTTTTTGGAATGTCCCAAAGCACTCCTAATATACCATCATAAAAACAGTATAAAATAAAATATTAAAATTTAAGGAATTAATAAGACTGAAATAGCTAAAAAAAGGCCTTTATCAACACTTATTAAAAAATGGATTCTGCGGTTGCTCTAAAGCAGCAATTCAGGGATAAAAAAATTAAAGATGATTAAAGAAATCACCTGTTTAATAACTATAAGAAGTAGCAACCAATGAATGGATAAAGTCATAAAATAAAATAAGCCATTAACAGTTAATACGAAATAACCTAAATAGCTAAATTTACAATGATAAACCTGCTAATACAGCAGTACTTCAAATGAAGTAGATTTGCTGTTCTCTTAGAACAGAAATTGAAGAAAGGTATAACTAAATATTCACAAATGGACCTTTGCACTTGCAACATGATGTTTTTGTAGTAAAAAGTTTTAATGGGTATTGCTATTGAGTAGGAAAATCCTTAGCCGTGCAATAGTTTCTATTGGCCCTTTAATAAAGAAACACCACCGGGGTTCCCTCAGGGGTAGTCGAACCTTTCTGCTACACGGGAGGCTTTCCTCTCTGGAGAGGGAGCTGGCGACCCCGGGGTTACCTGAGCCAACTGTGAGCGTCTTCGTGCTCACAGCCTTTCCTCTTTCCAGGCAATCCTTGCCTAACCCTTATTTTTCGACCCCTCTCTTGGATGTCTTTTCTTTCTTCTTCTTTCTGACCGGCGCACATTGGGAGGCCAGGGAGTGGCTGAGCCCGTAGCACTGTTGTGTTTGCAGGGGCTGCGTGTGACTCGACCGCCGATAGGTTAATACCCAGTGTGCGTCAGGGGGCCAGCCCCTTCGGGCCGTGGTCGGGGAGTGCGGCATGAGTGCAGAGGTCGGACTCTGCACTGCCACGGGCGACCCCCAGCACGTCTGGTTTCCGGTGCTGGGAAAACGGAGGCCAGGCCTCAAGGAACTGGGGTAGGGACATTGTTTCCGAGGGTATACCCGCTCCTGGCTATTCCGGGCCGTCCCTTGCCGCACGATGCGCTGGTTCTGAACACCCATGGGACTCTTTATCACAAAAAAACACAACTGAAATCAAAAGCGGAGAAGAGCTTCAACCTTTTACTCGAAGCTCCAAGATAGCTAGGACGCCGCCTAAGGCAGTAGTCCCATTAGCGGAAGCCTCGGCAACGAAAGTGAGTGGCAAGGCCGAAGCAACACCGAAGGTGCCTGGAACGGGAATGAAGACATCACCCCCTCCGGTATGTTTTCACATCCCCGAAATGCAGGGAGAAGGTGCAGTTAAAACTACTGGGGTGCCCAAGGACCCAGATCCCAAAATCCCCCAAATGGTTGAGAAAAATAACACCTTAAGTACTCTTTCTACAACTTTCGAGCTAGGCCTGTTGCAGCAGCAACAAGCTGATGCCGAAAAGGAGGAGGAAAAACACCTTTTAGAGATCGAAGTTTTTATCAAGAAGATGGAGACAGCTGTTAGGCAGCAGCCTAACGTTAACCGTACCATCAAAGATGGCCTGCCAAAGATTAAGGATTTGTTGGCCACAGTAATGCAATGCCGAAAGATCAGGCACAAGGCAAGAGCCCAAGAGTATACCTTAGCTTCTCCAAAGGCTGGCAATGCCAACAAAAAGCGGAAGGTAAGAACCTCATTACCTTCTAGCCCCGATGCGACACCTGTGGTGATAGCGACGGCAACGCAGACTTCCCCTGTGATGTCCAAAAATTCCACCGAATACAGGATAAGCCCCCCTGAGCAACACCCAACTGATAGCCCGCGTACTACTTACGAGGAGGGTGATGTCCAACAGTCACCTGAGAGGCAGTGGGAGAAAAAGTTGACGAGAAGGGAGAAGAGGCAGAAGAAGCGGGCGGAGGTCGCTACAAACAAATTAGGTGACGGAAAGACGCCAAAAGTGACTAAGTCTACTCCGGCCAGGGCAGCGTCAAGAAACCCCGCGGCGCTAAAACACAAACCGAGTAGGCCTAGGTTGGAAGCAATATTGATCAAGCCCTCCGGGGGGCGATCGTTTGCTGAAGTCTTGGGGGAACTCCGGGCGAAAGCCAAGCCAGAGTCAGAGACTGTCATTAAGGCAATTCGACGGACCCAAAACGGGGATGTATTGCTCGAGCTGGGGAAGTCGAAAGATAAAGCCGCTTTTGCTGAGAGCTTAAAAAAAGCACTCGGAGACAAGGGGTCCGTGCGGTCACTCGACCCAAAGGTATCGATTGAAATTCGTGACCTTGACGGACTCACCAATGATAGCGAGGTAACAGAGGCTATAAAGCGGGCTATTCCCGAATTAAAAGAATCTACATTTAAAGTATAGCTCACAAAGCCGAACCGCAGCCAGCAGCGAATGGCGGTCGCCGAATTAGGCGAGAGACACGCCAATAAGCTGTTGGCTCTCCAACATCTGCGAGTTGGCTGGGTGAGTGGCCGGGTTAAACGAAGAGTTGTCGTCCCACGGTGCTTCCGCTGCCTTGGGTTCGGCCACTCCTCTCGAGCCTGTAAGGGGCCTGACCGCACCAATCACTGTTTTCAGTGTGGTCAGATCAGACATAAGAGGCAGGATTGTAACCAGAACTCCTGTTTCATTTGTAAAGAAGCTGGCAGTAAGGGTAACGCCCTGGAGCACATACCGGGCTCAGGACGGTGCGGTGTGTTTAAGGCCGCACTTGAACGGGCAAAGGGGAAAGCTCAGTAATTCGGCTCCTCCAGTGCAATCTAGAGAGATCCAGGACAGCTGATAGTCTGCTTGACCGGCTGGCCCAAGAACATGGTGCCGACGCGCTCTTAGTGAGCGAGCAGTATCGAATTAGGGACCCTTCGGTGTGGTTTTCCCGACACACTCCATACTGCTGCTTTCTGGGTGCGGAATCCACAAGAAGTTTTGATGCGGAGCCATGGACAAGGCCGAGGATTCGTCTGGGCAAGGTGTAGGGACGTTACAATTTTTAGTTGCTACCTCACCCCCAACGAGGCCATCCAGGACTTCCGCGATAAGATCGACTGCTTGGAAGAGAGCGTGATTGGTACCAGTGGACATGTCATCGTTGGTGGGGACTTCAACGCAAGGGCTGTCGAGTGGGGAATGTCTCTCACCAATTCACGGGGGAAGTACATCCTGGACTTTGCTGCCAGGGCTGGACTCGTTGTTATCAACGAGGGCAATACGCCTACTTTCCAGCGCCCCGGGCAAAGAGGCACGATCCCCGACATAACCCTTGCGTCTGAGTCATTCTTGCCGCGGATCTCACACTGGATGGTGCTTGATGATTACACTGCCAGTGATCATCAGTATATCTTGTTTGATGTAACGGACGGCCTGCGAAGAACCTCTGCACCTCGAGAAGTACCGCTCCAGTGGAATACTAAGAAGCTGGACGCGGGAAAGATCACCGATGTTATCTTACGGGCAACAACGCGGGAACCTGCGGTGCACGGTGGGGCTTGCACCGAGACATTGGTTTCGTCAGTGATGGGACTAATAACCTCGGCCTGCGATAAGTCCATGCCGCGCAGGAGAATAAGGTGCAACAAGCAACCCGTTTATTGGTGGACAGACGAGATTGCGGATCTCCGTAGAGCCTGTTTAAGAACCAGAAGAGTTGCCATGCTAGAAATCCCGCAGACCGAGGTCGTAAGACGGAGGCCTATAAGGCTGTAAGAAAGACTCTCCGCCGGGCTATCAACCGGAGCAAGCATGACTGCTGGCGGAAACTCAGGGAGGACGTCGATTCCGATCCATGGGGTCTGGGGTACAAGATTGTAACCCGAAAGATTGGCGCACGATCACCTCCATCCGTCATGGACGGCGCCACCATGGAGAAGGTTGTCCAGTCCCTGTTTCCAACTCATCCGCCGAGGCAAGAAGTCATATTCGATAGGGTGGAGGACATCCCGCTTTTCAGTAATGAGGAGCTGGAGACAGCTGTCCTCTCTCTCCCTGAAGAACAACAAGGCTCCTGGTCCAGATGGGATTCCAAGTGAAGCTCTTAAACAAGTTTTCCAAGTCAATCCAAGGATTTTATTAAATATGTATAATGCCTGCCTTTCTGAAGCGGTGTTCCCGTCCCGGTGGAAAAGAGCCAGGCTTGTACTAATTAGCAAGGGGAAAGGTGACCCTGACCTGCCTTCGTCCTACAGGCCTTTGTGTATGTTGGACACAGCAGGGAAACTTTTTTAGAAGTTGATCCGCTCCCGACTGACATTAGCCGTGGAAGCTGTCGGGGATTTGTGCCACCGGCTTCAGGAAGGGGCGGTCAACCATTGACGCAATTGAAGAGGTCCGGAGAGCAGTTCAGATGGCTGAGAGTCATAGTCGGTACTCTCGTCGAGTTGTGCTTCTTGTTACGCTTGATGTCAAGAATGCTTTCAATTCGGCGAGATGGGCTGATATGTTAGATGCATTGCGGAACACCTTTCGCATCCCAGCGTACCTGCTCAGGCTCATCGAAGACTATCTTCGAGCCCGACTCCTTATATACGACACTAAAGAAGGGACGCGGACAATGAATGTGACCTCCGGCGCCGCGCAGGGCTCAATCCTGGGTCCGGATCTCTGGAATGTCTCCTATGACAGCCTTCTGAGGTCCGAGATGCCGGATGAGACAGTTTTAGTTGGGTACGCCGATGACGTCGCAGCACTGATTGCCGCACGCAACGTTGAGCTGGCCCAGCTGAAGCTGAACCAAGTCATGCGCGTCGTGAACAACTGGATGGAGGATCACGGGCTATCTCTTGCTTTGGCTAAGACAGAGATTGTAATCTTGACTAAGAAGAGGATTGACACTGTCGTTCCACTTCGCGTGGGTGGGGTGACTGTCCAATCTACTCGTGCCGCCGTGTACCTTGGGATTATGGTGGACAATAAGCTGACCTGGAGAGACCAAATTTCCCGTACTGCGGACAAGGCCGCTAAGGTAGTGCAATCCCTTAGTAGGCTAATGGCCAACGTCGATGGTCCCAGGTCTAGCCGAAGACGGCTCCTCATGTCTGCAGTCCAGTCCGTCCTCCTGTACGGAGCTGAGGTGTGGGCAGATGCATTAAATAAGGAGGTGTATCGGATGCGGCTTGCTCGGGTGCAGCGACAAGCAGCTCTCAGAGTCGCATCAAGCATATCGTACAGTTTCTGAGCCTGCCGTCTCGGTGATTGCTGGAGTCATCCCGGTCAAACTTCTGGCTGAGGAGAGGAAAGCAATATACCAGCGAAAAGGCGAGATCGGCAAGGAACGTGCCATATCAGAAGAGCGCACCCGCACCTACCGGCAATGGCAGGAGTTGTGGGATCAAGAGACCCGAGGACGTTGGACAGCACGGCTGATACCGATGGTCCAGCTCTGGGTGAAACGGCGACATGGTGAGGTGGACTATTACCTCACCCAGTTTCTCACCGGTCATGGATATTTTCAGTCCTACCTTTTCTTGATGCGAAAGACCGGTTCACCGGACTGCATTTATTGCCCGGGTGTTCCCGATGATGCGGAGCATACATTCTTCCGCTGCCCACATTGGGAAAGGCCCCGCCTTGAGGCAACACGCACTCTGGGTGTTTTTTCGGTGGACTCTGTCTGTCAAGTGATGCTGGAGGGTCAGGACAACTGGAACTGTGTGTCTCATTTTGTCCAGGGTATTCTCCGCGCTAAAAAGATAGATCTAGACCTAAATGCGGTTTAGACCTTTGACTTTCTGATGGCTGGATAGGCGCGAGCCCTGAGTGCTTAGGTAAAATTCAGACCTAACCTGAAGTAATGTGACAAACAGTTTCCGGGTTGGGATCCTGAAGTATAGAGGAGGTTTTTAGTGGGTAGTTTACCACCTTGTGAGAGTCCCACACTACAGGCTGGCCACCTGTGTGCGTAAATGCATTTTCCCTTCCTCTCCCTAAAAAAAAAAAAAAAGAAAAGAAACACCACACCTATCAGACTGAGAGTACAATAATACATTTGGCAATCAAATATCCTTGCCGTAGTAACATAAAAATAATAATGCTTACATTTAAAGCTACTGATTTGAACATTTAAAAGCATAAAATATAAATGAATACTCGATACGAAGTGTTTCATGCATGACACATGACCGGTGCTCACATTACGAAACTCTGCCGCTATTTTATTCTCAAAATTGTTATTCTAGACAGACACACGAACAGAAAATCATACAAAAAATAAATTTAACAGCTCTCAAGCAGACAGAATTAAAATTGTGTCATCTTGTGGTTAAAACGCTCCAACGACGATCGGAAAAATATAATGGATGGACATGTACCATCCACCAAAATCTTTATTGTTTATTGAAAAAAACGTATTGTAAAAAATTAAGCATACTCAAAATTTAATCTATAGGCCAGCTCGTTCTTCAGGTAAAAACATATTTTTAATGAGCCCTTTTATAACATAATTTGCTAACTATCAGCCAGTTAACAATTTATTACAAATTTAGGTTACAAGTCTATTATTAGAAATTGTGATGTCCGAAGCTGCTTGAATTTAATTATTTGTTTTAAATTAAATATATTTTAAACGTTTAATTGTTACGTTTTTCGTTTTGTTTTTAACAAAACAAAAAACACGGCTGGTTGCTGTTGTACCTTGTGTTAGTAACTATCATTGAAAACACCAGAAATTTCAAGAGCATATCAAGGATACGAATTTGTAGCTAGTTTATAAAGCTGCTGTAGCAAAGGGCTGAGTATTCTAGAAATCAAGAGAGGAAACTCTGAACAGCTGCACCAACCCCAAATGATGTCAATGTCAGTGACAGGTCTGACGCTCTCAGAGGGGTTGAGTGTTGACCACTTAGTTAATTCTATTGTTGGTAACTCTGCCCGTAACGTTATACACGCTCTAAACTTTCATAAACAATAACCAATATTAGGAATAAATAAAGTTATACTTTTCTGATCTTATATAAAATAAAAGTTAACTGTTATGATGTGAAAGTAGAATTTTAGTAGCTTTGATTTTGTTTCATTACTTTTGATTAGTTAAAATGATTAAAATACATAATGTTGATAATGGTGATACAATAATGTTAAAGTTTTCTTTCTACATATTGAATCTATTTAAGTGTACGATGTATTCCACATTATGGAAAGAGCTTGATATCTGATATATCTGTAATAAATTTAAATAATAAAATGGAAATACCCTTATGGTGAGAAATTTTTCATTTAGTCACTACACCACGTTAACCATTGCACACAAGAAAATCACTTATCTCATAGACTAATATTGACACGGACAACAACTTCAGGAATTGTGTGATGACAGGAAAGTGAATAGGTTTAGCTCATTCTCTTCACCTAATTATAAATAAAATGTTTGTCAAAACCAGAACAGCGTGAGTACAACACATAGCAACTCACAAACAACTATATTTATCTGTGTAGTTCTTATAAGCTGTAGTATTTGATATAAGTATATTATGACTCAGTACGATATATAATTAAATAAAGCCAATACTTTTATAAGCCCTTAAGTAAACAAGTAATAGATAATAAAATGGCCGAAAGGAGGTTATGAATTCTCCTTTTAACCAATATTAAACCAGCCTCGAACCATGTAATAGAAACAATTTGAAGATTTATTATATCAACAGAATTTACCATTGGTATTACATTCCAGATCCTAAGGCAGGCCACAGCAGTTTCTTATAGTCTGATTTAACAACTTGTAGTGTTATAAAATTAATGACCATGTATTTTAATATTTTAATATCCTTCTTTATATTAAATTTTTTGTGTGGTTAAAACTTAATTAATAATACCAGTTTTTTTTTACAATAAGTACTGTTATTAATTAAAAGTATATTTATGAATATTTCGTTTAAACTAATTACCCATTTAACCATCATCATTATTTTTATATTTTACCATGTGATTAACTATAGTAACAAGTAGTTTTGAAATTTTTTTAATATTATACTTTCTGAAGAACTATTTAATTAAAATCATAATTCGCCTTTTTTCATTTACAGCTCATGTTATGTTATATATATGACTGGAAAACCATCAAACACTTAGCAAAATTTTAGTTTTTCTTTTGTTAAGATTTTGGAAACTTTACTTAGTCATATCTCGGAAATTGTTTGATATTACATTTTAAATTAAGAATTGTTCTTACCCTTAGCACTCACAATTTTTATAACAATTACTTACCAAAATTTAAATGTATGAGGTAAATTGAGTTATTAGGTTGATATGGACCAATACACTTTCTAGAGTCTATTTCTTTTCCGAATACCTGTCCATTGGCTTGAGATTCGGTTTAAGTAACTGGAGTATATACTTAAAGCTGAAACATATCAGATACACATAATACCAGAAACAGTATAAATTGAGTTATATAATGGAATTACCTCAAAAGTAAAAATGATCAAGTTTTAATATTGGTTTCAACTTGTTATATTATAAATTATTAACTCGAGCCTAGATTTAGCTAAAACAATCTTAACATAGCCTCACGAATATCCAAACCTAAAACAAATATTATTATTACTCCTTACTATCAATAAATACACAATAACATCCGGTAGTCATAATAGCGAGTAATATGTTTAAAGAATAAGAAGATTGACTTTTTCTGTAGGTTTTTTTTCAATTGATTGCTTTTTGTGAATCTCTCTTTATACGAATCAGGAATTATGTATTATGAGCTATTAGCTCCCCCATCTGTCATAATAGATAAATATTCTTTCATTAAATTGTTTAAAATTTCCTTTACTACTGTAAATTTAAATAACTGGCCTACATCAGATAATGAAAAAATGTTAGATAAATCAGACACAGGCACAAAATTCCAAATTTGGTAAAATTTATATTTATTATTATAAAAGTATTGCTTTTAACAGGATAATCTACAATTATCGACTAAAATGGCCAAATTGCAAATAAAGGGGATAAGGTAACGTTGCTATGTCAGTAGATGACACCAAATGTCCTCGTTATATCTGGACATGGCTAGACGCAGGATACGATTGGTATGTGTAAAATTGAAATCTACAAATTGGCTGCATATTTTTTCCTGTACAATGGGGTTAATTTAGCAAGTTTTCGGAAATAAAACTTAAATTTAAAAAGTGTTAAATGAGCTATAAAATGTTTAAGCTAGTCGTATAAAAGTAGTTTTTAATATATTCATAAAAATCACTAAAACTTATTTTACAGGCTATCTGATGACTATACAAACCTTTTGAAAATCTTGACTTGATTTAAAACTGTATATTTCAAAAAAGGTTTTTTATGATTGACATTATTATTAACTCTTTAGACCCCATACACTCCCTAACTCAGTGACTCCGTGACTTCTTTCTTCCTTCGGATTAAATTGGTCCATGGATATTCCATAAGTCCCTTATACAAATAAAATCACTACAAACGCAAATGGTGGAGTTTATGCATCTAATGCGGCCATATCTGATCGTTACGCTCAGATGATGACTAAATACACGTAGTTGGATCTTTCGAATCAACTATGTAAACCATATATGCTGAAATAATTTTTGAATTGCAAGTGAGTTAATTTCAAATGGACTATGGCATAAAGTACTTGTTGAAGCATGTTTATTCACAAGTCAATGAAAGACCATTCAGTAAAGTAAACCACACGTTTGCCACAGTGTTGGCTAATTTACTTACTTATTTTCGTATAAAGTCGATATGATTAATTTCAGTCAAAAAAAAATTAGTAGAGTTTTATTTATTTGTTAATACAGTAAAACACATCTCATATCAAAGAGTAAATAATGATTCGGAGTAGTAACATATTTTTGGGCAGAACTGCCTGGTATATTTACAGAAAGTTTGAGGATAGGTATTTAATTCTTTAAAAGGAAATTCATAGCTCTTAAACCATTAAAATTTAACAATGTTTAAATGGTCCTATAAGTGTTTTACCAATGTCAACAGTGTTTCATGACATAGAAAATAAATATTAGAGACAGTCTTCGTTGAAATTATATACTTCTTAAATAATATGAGCTTATACTAATTATAAATACCACGTTTTTGTATGGATTAAAAATACTAAATCTGTTACAATCTTCATAGGTTTCAATTTTAACGTTATTTAAGTAAACACTATGTACAAACAATAATTTATAACTAAAAATTTTAATATTCTTGATACTTAATTTTTGTACTAGATTAATATATAAAAGTAAATTGAGTAGAGATTACTTCTACTCACACTATACAAATACTGTATGTTGAAATATAACGAATATTCTGAGAAATTGAAAAGTTAAGAATTATTAAAACGCATCGGAATTAATAATGCTGACGTATCCGCAAATAAAAGGTCAAAGGTTGACGTATTTAAACAGTATTATTAAATATTAAATCTGTAATTCTCTCTGATATACAATTTCATTACTTTATTAAATAGAAATTTTAAATTATGTTTCTGCTTATTTACTATTTGTAAATAATTCATTTCCCTGATATTGGAATGTAGGAATTAATTATGCATTTCAGTGATGTTATAGCTGTAGAATTTACATTAAATGCAATGACAAGAGTAGGATATTTTAGCTACTATTCGGTATCAAGTATCACTTATTAAACGATTTAAGCTTTGATAGAAAATTCTAATAACGTTTAATGTAACTTTATATTTGCGGATAAGCTTTTGATATCGCTCTGTAATAAATTTTTGTTTGGATTGAAAGCTTTCTCTGAAACCACTTATATATTATTATCCCCACTACTGTGTGTACATATATTCCTAACTACTATATATATATATATATATATATATATATATA
Source organism: Homalodisca vitripennis (assembly GCF_021130785.1). NCBI lineage: Eukaryota > Metazoa > Arthropoda > Insecta > Hemiptera > Cicadellidae > Homalodisca > Homalodisca vitripennis. Next base: position 56,357 of record NW_025776831.1, on the reverse strand, counting down.
TATATATATTCAACACAAACTATGTACAATTGAAGAGCTTCCACGTGAGTACACATATAATTGCCTTCTAAAGATGTTATGAATACTTTTGCTCTGAATATTATGGTTTAATCAATAATGTTATTACATAAAATTGATGTCTTTTAGACAAGAAGGACTAAGCATTTAAGAATTTGAATAGGCACAATTAAAAATTACGGGTATATTTTTTTATACCTAAATTAAAATGGATTTTCTAAGACATTATGTGAAAAATAAAAACTATAAACGAAAAGTGTTTCGCCTGTAAACATATTCGATTTTTTCATAGTTTCCATAAATGCTGGGAAAAAATTTATTTCTATCCGAATATTTTCTTTTTCATGTCAGAGAATCATAGGACAGACATTTTTTTCAGGAAATGCATTTCCAAAGTATATAGCCAAAATGTATTTTGGTTACTGTGCTACGTCATTTATTGCCATTTAGCGAACATTTGCGTTTATTTCAACACTGCTCGTATGGTTAAGCATGATGACAACTAGAAAATACTTTAATAAATGAATGTGTAAGCAAACTGATTACAATCATGCGAAATTTGTACATGTGATAATATATGCTGTTGAAACGATGCTGGGAGTTCGTTTTGAGTGTCTACGTTCTTCGTTATCGACTTTTTTTTGGATCCCTTCAGACGAACATGACTCCAGGATTTAGGAAACAAGTCTCCAACAGCTTAGAGGTGAATTCAACATTCACATAAAATCAGCCCTTCTCACCATATCTGCTTTATGTGTACCTTAAAATATCGTTAAGGAAATCTAAAATATATAATATTCAATGTCAGGATACATTGGTCAAATTTATGTACAGTCATTACAGTCCAACTGTAAGAAGAATATTATAAACACGTTTCCACAACTGAGATACTTTTTGATTAAAAGAAAATTTTTCCGAACATTTGTCATTGTTAAGAGATTCAAAAAATCATTAAATCTAAGTTTCGAGATCGGAATTTAAACCTTTTTCAGGTAGGCCTAAATAACTAACTTAAAATACAATTAAAATATAGTTTAAAACAATCCAACAGGTGTGACATCCAAAAGTAAACCACCATGGTGTGTGTCAAATTCACTAACCTATTAAATTAAAAACCAATTAATAAAAACAAAACAAACACTAATTATTAAAGCTTTACTACATAATACAAGTTTTAATTGGTCTGCATTCACCAAAAAACCATCTACGACCAACTAATTGTTTTTCAACCTAGATTTTAACTATGTGTTAAGTTAGTAAATATACCTGAAGAAGAAGACAGATTGCAGATATAGAAACATACTGTTACTGACCTTTTGTTTCCCTGATCAATGGTGATAGAAAAAATCTTGCTTTCTTCACAATCCTTCCTTCGTCAAAAACAAACTTGTAACAAAGTTACTTTACTATTCAGAACATTTAAAATTTGCATAAAATATTATAATGTCAATTACGCGTTGAGGGGATTTATTGAATGCGAATGTTGAGTTTAGCTCACCTCATGTCGGTGTGCATAAAAGTGTGGACTCAATTATTGCACGACTTACGTTATGTGAAATTGATAACACAACAATGAAACCTAACCGCAATTTTCTGAACGATGAGTTTTCTGTACAATCACACGTCACATGAAGCTTATAGATGAAATTGACTATATGTTACAAAATAGTATTACTAGGCATTTTGAGTAGGTAGTTTTGCAGAATGCAAAAGTGATAGTAACAAAATAGATCCCTGTACAATATTTTTATCTCAAATAGTATTAAACTAAGGACTTTGTAAAAGTCTCGTAAAATTCGTAATATTTAGATAAGATGGAGAGACTTTAAATCCGTGATAATTGGGAGGCATGTAGTAGAAGTAAAAGTGTTATTCCTCAAAGAAAAACGTTATAAACTGATCTTTGCAGGGCTGTGCATTGCTTGCCGAAAATCCATTTTATGTATAGTTAACTATAGGATTGCTATCTATAGTAGTTCTAGTTTAGATTATGTTAATATATTTTTTAAATTAGTTTGGAGGAAAATAAAATGGGTAATACGCTGCTTTATTCAAACCATTTAGTTCTGTTCCTTTTAATTTTCAATTTCACACATTTTTAGAACGTTGATATTTTTTACGATGCGAGGTGATATCCAAATTAAAAATTGAAACGCAAGAGTCAATATGATTTACTGATAAAATATGTATGTATGATATCGACAAAACTTCTGAAATCCTTTATATAACACTTTTAATTACGTAAGAAAATTTATTAATATAGTTACGAATGTTTGGTAAAAATGCATTAAGAATAATATAACAAAAGCTAAATTTTCATTACTTGAGGTAAGGGTTTTCTGTATAAATGGTATCAGCACAGAAATCTATGTTTCAAGAGCCGTTACAAGTACATAAATGTAACAGACAATTCGTGAGATGCTACAGCTTATACTTTAACTGTCATAACTTTATTGGGAGATCCATTGCAGATCATCTTTATTCCTTTCAACAACGTGTTTAACTGATTATAACTTGTAAGTTAAATATCAAGTTATAATTGTTGTTAAATATTATTATTTAATAAATGTTAACTGATTCTTAAAAAAAACCATAAAGTTATGGAATACTTGATATAAAATATAATAAATGCAATCAATATTTCATATCGAAGTATAGGTTTTTTGTGTGATCAATTTCAGATTTAAAACCATGAAAATATCAGTAAGACATACAGTTTTAGGTGATATTAAAAAAGTACTCATATACAAGTGTGTTCAAAAAGTATTGCGAATTTTGATTTTTCGCGGGTTACGTATATTCGTATTTCGATTTTTCTGTGGCGTTATGTTGGTACATATTTCACTCACTTACGTTGACAATTTCGGCCATTTTGAATGTTCAGCTCATTGTTGACAGCTGCTTTGCTTGCAAATGTTTTGGTTCGTCTTCGATTTTTCCTATTTAAAAAAATGGAACAAAGAACCTTTATCAAATTTTGAGTGAAAAGCGAAATTAAGTGCACGTATGCATTCCGAATGTAGACTGTGGCATACGGAGAAGCTACTTTGGACAAAAGCAACGTTTATCGGTGGTAAAAAATGTTTTCTGAAGGCCGAGAAGATGTGAACGACGAAGAGCGTGCCGGACGCCCGAGCACTTCAACAACAGACACTACGCAACTATTGAAGAGATAGAGACGGCATCGAAGGAGGAGCTGAACAAGATACTAAAAAATTATTTTTTGAGGTGCTTCGAAGATTGGAAAAACGTTGGCACAAGTGTATAATATCCCAGGTGGATTACTTTGAAGGGGACAAAATTAGATATTCACGAATAAATAAATAATTTTTGAAAATACATAAAATTCGCGATACTTTTTGAACACACTATGTATTAGTTATTATGTTATAATAAATTTTCCAATTTTTTAATTTGAGTATTTAATCTTTTATCCGATTTGATCAAGATCTTGGATCTAGTATTCTATATTTAAGTCCAATTGGAATCAACCGTGTAGGAGAGATAACCTTTTAATTGTGTGGTATAGGGCAGTTTTGTTCATAATTTTTAATAATGCAAAACCTATTAGTAAACTTCCGTATTATTTTTTTATTACTAAACAATATCATACAATGCTTAACGCTCTAAGATATATAAACCTTTCTGTAAGTAGCAAATTTTAATGAATTGATGGAATTTTAAATGAAACTTTAGGGTTAAGAGTCCGTTGTAGTTAAACGACTTCGAGTTGTTCCCAATAAAAGAATACTATACTTTATGCTTGTATTAAAGTGTACACTTTTTAATTTTAATGGAAGTAGTTTACTAAATTTTACTATTTCTCTAAATAACACTTAAAAATATATAATTATCATTTAAATGCGTATTTTTCAAATAATAAAACTCCCATTATTATGCGACTAGAAGTCTTACAAGTGAACGAAGTTTTTCGGATGGGATTGTATAATTAAGATAGCTGCATGTACAGCCTGATCGCGAAGAAAATATAAACCCGTATTAGCTGAAAATAAAATATAACAATTTATTCACCTATCTAAATAACCTTTGAGTCTATATTTAGATAATGATTATGATCAAACAGTAGCAATAATGGTACTCTTTAAGTAGTTTGACACACGGTGTTCGTTCAGTGACGTCGCACACAGGAGGATATTACCTAGACATATTTCCTGTTCCTATATGATAGAATAGCTGATAACACCCGCCGATTAATTGTTGCATGATTTTTTCAACATGGTAAGAGCTTTATCAAATATTGTTTGTCTCCTAATTAAGCACAAATCCGTAAGCGTATAAGGTGTCTGTGCCTTTTCAATATCATTTAATCAACAGTGATTAACTACTTTACTTTTCTCTTCTATAGTCATCTAAAGTATACAACTTGCATTAAAATAAACGTGTCCTAGGTCAACAAAATACATGGTTGCTATGTTGATTTTAAATTCTTTTGATCGGTAATTATTGTTCATGATGTTTTAATAATGAAAAACCCGTAGTGCAGTTCTAATATTTTACTTTAACGATTGAATTTTCTGACAATGTTGGATATGTTACTTCAAAGTCAGTGTTATTTATTATATATAATTATATTTATAAAATAGTTGTGGAAATTTTAATTAAAAAAATAGCTATTAGCTATTGTTGTTATGTATCTAGCAAATATATATGTTAGTCAAGTTTGTTGGTTATTAGTTTGTGTGTTACTTAATTATGTGCTCAAAAGTGTTAATCATTGAATTATATAAAATGAATTATATGGATTTGTAATTATTATTTATTATTGAAATTGGTTTTTTATACATTCAATCAGAACTTCAAAACAACTCAAAAGTTACCCGAGGGCAGAAACCTAAAACTCTGGTAGTTCCTGGGAATTCAGAGGAAGCAATCAAGACTTAATGATTAAGTAAAAAACATAGTTCATGTGTGAGTTTGTTACTGACAGAGTTTATAGCTGTCAGGGACACAATGTCATTTATCCCCAATGTTACCATTGACTTAAGTTATTTACTAAGAACATATTCTTTCCGAATTTTCTTTCTGTATTTTATTTGATATTCCGTCACAAAATGTATAATTGACCGCCAACTCGTTCTTCAAGCTATTTCAAACTAATAGGATTGATACTGTTTTCTCCGTTTAAAATGCTTATATTTGTGGATGGTATCGCCATTACTAGTCCCATGATCCGCTTTACACCACTAAATATATGATGATCATGAAGTTATTTTTCAAAACATTCATAGAGCGGTTAAGTTTCCTGAGCAGCAGAGAATAACAAATATTTTCATACTTTTAAATTTAAATACTTGCAATAGGGGTTATATTTGCTAACAAATTAATAAGTTACAGTTTCTCTTATTTTCATGTATTCTAATATAATTTCTAAATTTATTTCAAAAACCTCAATCCATAAATTATTTAACAAATAAAGAATAAAATGCATGTACGTTTCTTTCAACTTGAAAATTAGAATGTGAAATGGTGTTGCTCTTCCAGAACATTTTAAACTAAGCTAAGGAATGTTTCTAAACTATAAAAGATTTATTGAGATAAACAATAACATTAAAAACACATTATTAAAAGACATATGTTAATCCATGGAATTTTGATAGAACGTTACTGCATAGTATTGTATTAGTCTTTAGGTACACACGAGATTAACAAATATCTGTATATCCATACCAGCTTAGTCTAAAAAAGATAGATTTACATTGGCCACCATCTGTAAACGTAAAAGTATGGTTCGTTATTATTTTAGATGTTTAATTTTCCTAAAGCTGATAGGACATTACCTCTCAATATCTTAATTTAATTGTAATACTTTCAAACATGTAGAAGCTCTATTAGTAAAAACCTTATAGGAAAAAAGTTGCGTAAGCAAATAACAGTTTTTTTAAGTGTCCTTAAACTAGTAACATAGTAAACGTATGCATATATCAATTTTATAGGTATATATCTCTAAAACGGCCACCATATTAAAACCTTAAAAGCAATCAAAAATTAAGTAGGAAAATATTTAGTTTGAGATTTCCTGAAAATGCGAACGACCACGATCATGCGAAACCTCTTCATCATTATAACTAACTTAAAGAATTTATTTAAAATAGAGATAAAAAATAACTGATACGCCAATTTTTAACATTTAAACAGACTTGGAGTTTATTCACTAATTGACAAAATCATTATATTCATCTATTTTAGCTTGTCACTGTCTTGTAGTACACAAAGTGTTAGAATGAGTCTAGTTTATTTCCATCAGATTACAATGGACATGTGATAACATAATCGCTAATATATAATTATATCTGTAAAACATTTATATGCTTGGCAGTGAGATTTACTTATGATTTTAGTATTTTTCAGTACTGGAGAAGAGCGTGTGTTTTAACAGAACATCCTGCGTTTCAGAAGAGCATTGTGCATTATGTGCTAATATAACAAGTAAACAGAATTAAAATGTATAAAAAACCGTATATAGAATATGTAACAAATAAAAAGTAAGTAGATTACATGAAAACTGTGAAATTAAAAGTATGAAACTATAGATTAGTGTTGAATATTCATAAACTAGTTGCGGCTAGTTCTTATGAAGAAACTTTAGAAACCTTAACAGATGAACTTTTCTCATTAATATTTTAGTAGTGCTAGGCGGAATGAGTTATTATACGTTACCTCACTGCACCACTGCTAATTATACAATTATCTAACTGAATACTTATAAACTATATTTATATAACATATTATTTCTTTCGGTATCCATTTAGCTACTATATAGTATGTCTATTATATCACAGAATTCGTATCATTAAAGTTTAGAGTAATGCTAAGCGGGATTACATATTACCAGTTAACTAACTGCACCACTTCTAGTTATTATCCAATTATCTAACTGAATAATAATCATAAAATATAATTCTATAACACATTAGTTCTCCCTTTGTGCTTTTAGCTACTATATGGTATATTTATTATAGTCACAGAATTCGTATCATTAAAGTTTAGAGTAATGCTAAGCCGGATGACATATTACCAGTTAACTCACTGCACCACTTATAATTATCCAATTATCTAACTGAATACTAATCATAAAATATAATTCGTAATGTTGCAATGGTAGATTAAAAAAAAAACTAATGTTTAAACATGACGTTTCTTCTTTAATACGCAATTGAGCACTTATCGGATGTATTGCTGAGGGAATAAAAGAGAGGTATACCTTTGGCGTACCCCACCCTCATTCCATTTATCGAGTCCCATCTGGAGGATTACGACACAAAGGATTACTGGTGATGGGTTTTATTGGAACACCCTGTGAAGATAATCTCACCGGCTTTCAGTAAAGCGAAGCGTAAACGTACTTTTAAAATAAATAACGTTATTGCTGAGTTGCTTTCTTGTTATTAAGAGACGGTTATATTAAAATTTCTTAAGTTACAATATTTTAATTTTTATTAAGTAATTCATTATTTAAGGTGTGTATACATTTACGTTTAACAAATCTAAATAAACATTTTACTTTCATAATCTATTCGGCATCAACACATATAAAGAAAACGTGGGAATACAAGTTTACAGAAAGCTGTGTAAATATTATTTCACTGTCAAAATTACTCTTATAAACCTTGGAGAGTGCTGATTGCCGAGTGGTCTCGAAATTTAGCAGTTCCTACCTACCTTGAAAATCCTATAATTCCGGAAGCAAGCGTAAAGCCTCTATGGCTAGAGAATGATTAAAACCAATAAGATATTCCCAAATCTTTACTTATTGCATCACACTGATTGCATATAAGATACCTTGCAAATGACCATAACTGATTGATCCTGGGTGACCTTTTTGGGGGAAATGCTACAACCCTTAAGCATGATTAGTAAAGGAGAATATATTAAGTTAAACAAGAGCACTGATGAAACTAAAAATTAAAAAGTCTATTCTTAACATTAAAAATAACGTTGCATTTGCAAACAGCTCATGTGAAACTTTTTGAGCTATGTGATGTGAAAAATAGTAGCAATAATATAAGGGTAAGAGTGAGCGCCAATTATCGTAACCGATATTGGTGAGGAGGTAGAGGGGTGAGTGTTAATTACTGTAGAGAAGGTGAGGTGGCACACTGCCAGAGACACCGTCTGTGATTAGATTTACTTGGCTTACTACAATGGCTTCTGCGTACTTAGTAATATAACAGTAGTTTAAGCTTTAGTAGTTACTTAGTACGTTAGTAATAGAAATTATGATAATTAGTATTATTATATACTATCCAATTAAAGCTAAATTAAAATTTTAGCCTAAAATATATCCCTGCATGGTATTTACCTCTGCATTGGGTAAAATTGTAAGCGCACATATTATCACTTACATTGATCTTATTATTACTTATATGATGGCACAGAGAACATGCAGAAAAAATTAATTTGTAAATAAACTGAGTGAAATTATATTACATTTTAACACGTGTAACCTATCTACCCTAACATGGGCTGGATCGTCCTTAGAGGTAACCCAAACTGCTTCCTGTGTTCAAAAGTTGAGGATTTGTTTATTTTTTAAATAGAAAAAAAACTAAATCAAAGTTTAGTAATCCTGCGCACTACTATCTTAGGCTTACGAAACTACTAGGCAATGAAATTTGAAGGGTGTTGTATTATTTTCTAGCTTGTCTTGGAGAATAGAAAAGGATGCACTAACGATAACATAACTTATATTGGAAAACTGAAGAGGGTAGCCTTACCAACCGATTTTCCACATATCATCGAAACTTTAAAGAAATAGTAAAATTTAGCAAAATGTCTTCATACTAGTTTAAACTTTTTTACAAAATCGCGTTAAAAAAACACCGAAATTGTGTGTTTGACATCGTATTTGAGAACGAAGCAAAGTAAACGGCTATAAATTTGGTAAAACACGCAATGACTGCCAAAGCTAACCACTCTCATCATAAACTTAGTTAATTATTATAACTGAGCGGTTTGTCTCAGCTAAACTTCTTTATTTCAGCTGCATTAAAAGGATGTCGCCATTCGTTGCGAGTACGAAAACTCACAGCACCGCGCGCAAGTGATATAAGTGAACCAAATTGAACCCTTACCACGCGTATTAAGGGAAATCTCGCGTGGTGAAAATGACTTTTCACGCGTATTACGGAAAATCTCGCAATCAAAGTTTTTATTTTTGTCGTGAACTATAGTTTGTAAAACTGCCGATAGAATGGGTTAGAATGTTGACCGAACCTCAGACAACGACTGCGCTTCATTCATTGTTCTCGGCCACCCGTTACCGATCTGAAACTGGTTGGCATAGCAACTTAACGCCATTCTGACCTGCAGACTGGCGCGTCTTACGGGATTTCCCGCGTGATGAGGGTGACCAGTGCTGTTCACGAGACCTGCGCGTAAGCTTGTTCCTGTGTTGAGTTGCGTGTTTTACGTTATTTCTGAACATTTTTTACAGTTATATTACTTCAACAATTATGACCAAATTTTAAATACTTCATGCTTCGAATTTTTTCTTTCACAAAAATATTTTTGAAATTGACAAAATCCATGTTTTGTTTTGTTATACATTTTAAAATGGAAAATTCTTTAAAAATTCCGTTTTTATGTTTTTTCTTCCTATAAAAACTTCTAAAGTATTAAATCAAATAGAACTTTAAACAAAATAAAAAATATACTTTTAATGCTAATAGCACGCTAGGGCAAAATATAGGAATTTGAATTCAGCGCTCTAAGAGTGAATATAGGTATGAAAGAAACCGCACGTAAACGAGCAGTTTTGTTATCTGTCCAGTAATCTGTGTAGTAAAACACGTGCTGCAACGTAAAGTTTATTACTATGGTTTTTTTGGATCTGGTAGCGAACATTTTTTATTCTTCAAAACAAATAAAAAATATACTTTTAATGCTAATAGCACGCTAGGGAAAAATATAGGAATTTGAATTCAGCGCTCTAAGAGTATTCACTAGGTATGAAAGAAACCGCACGTAACGTGGAGTATTGTTATCTGTCCAGTAATCTGTGTAGTAAAAGACGTGCTGCAACGATCTGGTAGCGAACATTTTTTATTCTAAAGCATAATTTTGATATAAAACATTATCCCGACCTTAAACGAAATTGTATACATTAAATTGATCTGTAGAATAAGTTTAATATATTAGAACTATCTTGTTATATATTACTTCATTTTCTTGAAGTTAAATTGAATTAATGTTAAAACAGGGAGAACTGACAATAAAACATTTCATTTAACTTTTATAAATATATTTGTTTCAATTCTTCCTGTTTAAAAAAACCACTACATCTATTTGAGTTTTTTTTATTTACTGTTTAATTGAAACTGGATAAATTATATGAATTTTTTTGTATTGATACAATAGGTATTTTCTGTAATAGATGTATTATTTGTTACTTTACTAAGAAAACACGGTATGTAAAAAGTACGGTACAATTATTTTTACTTACATGATAGCTAACCTCTTATTTTGAATATGAAAATATTAAGGATCTAAAAAGAAACATAAAGACGGTAAAAACAAAGTAAGTGAAGGGTCAAAAGGAGTGAAAGATGAATTCATCTTACAGAAAATTTATAAAACCTGTAATATTAATGAAATTACATTCTTCGTTTTAACTCTAATATTTGAGGTTGAAAATATATTTTATTAGTATCATTTTCAGTTTTATCTTAACAATATGAGTTAGGACATTCAAGTAAATAATGTAATGTTTAAATTTCAAAGTATAAAATAATTTTAAGATGTTTGCTTTACACTCCAACTACTTTTTACGGCCGCCTTCGGCCTTACGTTTTGCTACTGAAATTCTTAGTTTCCATATGGAGAGACGTCATTGCAACAAAGTATATTTGGGATACTTGTAGCTGATGACGGGGGGTAGCTGAAACATCAAAGTAGGTATGCCGCAAGCGATGTGGTAATAATGGATCCTGCATCAGTGACAGCCACATAAATCTGCATGAATGACATGTCCCTGGAGTGCCTTCATTTTGCACTATTTTACTGTAAGGACAAGAATACATGAAGGTTTACTCTTCGCTGATGACGTCATTGCTTCTGAAATATATTCATTGTAAAATAATAATTTTAATAAAAATAAAATTTATTATTTACTTCGTGCTAGTAAAAAAACTACTTGGAAGGCTTACTCTCCGTCAAAGACGTCACGAATGTATACAAATATTAATAGTAAAATCATAATTTTAATGAAACTAATATGAAACACAATTATGCTTTGCGCAAGTGACGTAATTAAATTGTTAGGTCAGGGTCACGTAGAACTATACACGATTTTGTTGGTTAAATAGATCCAATCTCACCAATTAGTGGTATCTCCAGTGTGGCCTAATGATAATTATGTTAATATTAACTATCAGTGCATCCACCACTGTTTGTCTGTTAATAATTATACCAATTACCAACAGAAATACGTTGTTACAAGTGTGGTTAAAACGCTGACATTACTCAGAACGGAAGCAAATGTTTTAAACACGTGTGATCGGTGCGAAACCAATGTGTAGGCCTATACAATGTACCAAAATAGAAAATATACAACACTTAACAAACTTATTTCACCCTTTAACATGTCTAACACGATATATGTTAAGTAAACTGATATGTAAAGCTCTACAACAAGGAAATTACAATTTATCCGTGAAACTTACTCCTTCTACTCTGAGAGTATTATCGTGGTTGTTTTCTTAAAATTATACTAAATATATTTGAACTCATCACATTAGATGTGCTGTGTGATAAATGTAAAAATGATTTTTGGTAGCATGTATATTTTATTTCTCGTGTTATCAATCAACAAATGTGTTTTTATCATTCATCCGAAACAAATAATGTAATGAACAGAAGACTTATAATGAAGTTAGTTAGCACAGAATATAACGTTATGAATAAATTATTTCATAAACCTACATTACAAATATTTAAACAATAGTATATGTGTATAATTTGTGGTTATAACTTTGGGTTGGGTAATTGGGGTTATAAGTTTGTGATGTTTATAATTTTTTTCAACTACGGTTCGGATCCTTTCGTTGCCATCATGGTTACCCAAAAGATCCTTCAAAAACTTTCACTAATTATCATATATGCATAATTATCGAAACAGATTTTTTCTTATATTAAAATTTTGCTTCGTACAACAATCAACTCTTATGTCTGATATCTGGCCAACATAGAGGAGATAGACCAACAAAAAATTATTTTTTTTATATTTCCACAAAATATAGGCTTCTGTAACACAGAGCCAATTAAAGTACAAACAGTTTAAGGAAGCAGAGAGATTAGATATTTATCTTAAAGGAATTCCATACCGACATTCATATTATTTAGTCATAGAATTTATGTTTATGGTTCCTAGAATTTAAATGCTTGTCGAGTGTATTTCAAAAGAGTAGTTTATCTGAGACAAGTGCACGAATATCTTTCAATAAAACCACCCAAAGATTTCCATATCGTGCAACTACAATATATTGTCGTTTATGCACTATTAACTAATACACGTTACAATACAAGGTATAGAATGATATAAACATTTAAATTATATTATGGAAGATAAGAAGATAAGAATGTATCGAGTGGTTGTTCAGTTGATGTAATAACCGGTTAGGACTGGATGGAAGTGTCAAACATTTGTGTTACACGAATCAATTCTCTTGTTGTTCAATGCTTTCGTAACAAACAATAACAGATTTCAATACCAGCTTGCCATTTTTGATGAATGTAACTTTTCATAATATTCTAATATTGACAGTACGTTGGTTCTTATACTGTTCATGAATAAGTACGAGATATAGATTTAAGCTCGTAGAATATATAATAATTTGATTATTAATACTAAAAATACTGACTTCTCTACAATTTTTATAACTTAAATATTCTTCTATAAGTACTGTGGAAACATATAACATATAACTTAAAATGAGTTTAGGAATTTTGATGTTTTTCACTAATCGTAATCTTTTTATCTCAGTTAATTTTAAGATGTTTTATTAACTCAAAGACAACGTTATTAATTGTGGATTGTAAACTATAGCTATTACAATAACGGTCTCAGAAATGTGTTGTATACAATATTAATAACCTGCAACCTAAACGTCAATGCTAACTAGAACCACACAAAATTGTATATGTATTTTATAGGTTACAAGAGTCTTCGTTTAATGGTTCCATTTGAAATTTTGAAGGCAGCTGCAGAATTCTTAGAAAATTCTAAATAATTAACTAGTAAAAAATTTATGTTAAAGTAAGTTTCGATTTCTAAAAAAAAACTGATTATTTTTTCAGGTCGACCACTAAGCTACCACATGACTACAATGTAGGTAAATATAAATTCATTATTCCATATCTATGTTACATGATCGCCAGAACTCATAACAAAATGTTTGAAACTACATGCACACTATCTTTACAATTTTTTCTAATAAAACAAAATACAGTCACTATAGGTCTACACGCACTAATCACACATTGAAAAATGGCCAGTGACCAATCCCTCTTTTACTTGCTAAGTTTCTCTTTTTAATACTGAGTTTTCTTTTTAGTTTATTTATAACTAGCTTCCAAAGTAGCGTATTTTAGAGTACATATTTTTTTATTTGCTCATTTTTTTGCTGTTATTAAGTTATTTAGACTCTAAAATGTAATAGATTAAATTGCAGTTTTGAAACTTAATGTATCTATTTTTTTTACTCGTATCGCTTAAAGATTATTAAAGGTGACAAAAAAATCCTTCACCTTTAAATCTATATACTGTATCCTCAAAATAATGACTTTTAACATGATATTTTACTTTACACTTTTACAGTATTACATTGGAATACATTACTCTGCTGTGTTAGTGACTGTAGGTCAAGGTCGCATAAACTTTAACCAGATACATATTGTATCTAGTAATTTTATTATCCAAAAAATATATTAATTAATTATCTATACTATCGAAATTAATTTAATAAATATATTGTTTACAACCAGCCATCAAAATAAATACTCTTATATCATACCAGATCGTGTTAAATATCTAAGCTGGTTGATTAAGTAGAAGTCAGATTATTAATTAAGGGGACATTGAGCCGATGTACGTGACTGAATACTGATCTATAGATTGTGTAATAAGCTTGATTATGAATACACTGTATTTGCGATATGTATTGTAACTAAAACTATCGCTATAGCGTAACTAATAGGTTGTTTTATGTACATAAATACTAAATTGTTGCACTATACTCGAGTGCGTTCCTATGCGATTGTACAGTACCTTACAAAATTTATTAAAAATATTTTACAATACACACAGAAATCAATAATCGGAGAAAACAATTTAATTGTGATAGACATGATTTTCAGATATTAAAAAAATTTTGCTACAGATAATATATAGGCTTTTAAAGTTTGATTTTTCTGAAATAACATTTAACAGTCACTATAATTATAATAGATTTGTGGACATTTAAAAATATTCACTACATTTTGCATATTGTCCGCGTTTAATTATGCGTTTCAAAAGGACATAAATAGTGTATAGGCTGATGAAACAAGTAGAGAAGAAGGAATATAAAAATTAAAAAAATTCCTACATATTTATCCTATATTTTCAGAAATAAATGTATTAAAGGGTACTACGCTTAAGTCAATGATTATCTAATTAAAAGTCAGTTTCTGCGAATTTAGACCCTTTTACTAGATCCAGTTTCTCCTTTTCTCTTTAAATTTTGTATGTAAGAAGGTCGTTAATTAAACATTGTTACAAACTTTTGAAGATTATAAACTGTTAATTGTTCCAATTAAAAACTTTATACTTATTTTAAGTTGTTTTTACGATATGTTAATTCATATTTTAAACCGTTCTCGATAGTTTCTAAATAAGTGTAATCTATTTATAACTATCCATGTTATTATTAATATTAAATAATATATAAAAATTGAGATTTGTTGAAAAACGCAAAAAACCGTTACCCTTTTACATTTTTATCGACAGAATTTATACAACTCTAATATTTATACAACTAAAATCATCTTCGTAAAACTGCTTAAGCTTAAACATTTCCCTATGACGCTACAAATTACATGGGCACCAAGACATTTGGCACTTTGGGTACAATATAAACGTACTGGTAATTTACATACCTTAATAAACTTACGTGGTTTATTTCAGTAAAAGATATGAGCAAATGGTAGCTGCAACAATGAAACAGTTTAGGTGTTTGACAAACGGTGTCCGTTCAGTGACATCACTTGCAGCCGGATATTACCTGGACCTATTTCCGATTCCGGTACGAGAGAATAGCTGATAACACTCGGCATGACATCGTTACATGATTTGTCAACTGTCCGAGAGATGCAATAATTATTGTACGTTCCCGTACACAATTATAATGATCCGTAATCCGTAATACAAGCTATGTTCCATTATCAGTTAACCTACAACACTCTTATAAGTATTTAATTGTTTTCTTTTATAAATACCTAGGATATTACTTATGTTATATTAATTCCATTTAAATTACATCAAAATAATTGGATAGTATGTTAGTGGTAAATGATTAGTCGGTTTATAGAAAAATATTGACGCCAAAGTAAATTTTGAGTTAATGAAACTTCTTGCTATCTAATAAATGGAATATTATGTAATTGATTTTCTTGGTCGGATCAATATTTAATTTTTTTATAATAAGTATTTGTTGGTAAACATTGATATAGAAGCTATGCACCATAAAATCACACAATACATTACATACATTGAAAGTATAAAAGCTGCAGTCAGTTATCATATATGTAGTTCAAAGTTTGTAGGGCAGTGGAACACGAATAGATGTTTCATATATAATCAATATAAATGTTTCTGTAATAATTCTGGTTTATTTGCTAATTAGTGTTCAAAATTTAGTAAGCTACAACTTTACTGCTTTATCCATTACATTATGTATTAACAAATTAGGGGTATGCTACATCTCGTGTAACAGGCGTTGAGATATAATGTAATATGTATAGCACATTTTTGGAATTTACCTTTGGAAATTCAAAGAGATAATGTTTCAGTATATAGATTAATAAGCATCAACAATTATTATTTAAACTTAATGGTTGATTATCTAGAATTGATATTTAATACCAAATTTTAAGTCTGCAGTTCAAATTTTTCTTGACATATTTTGCCACAAAATACATTACCATATTATTTGGATTTAACGTCAGTGTGTATACAATAAAACGTTAACACCTCAAGTCTCAATAAACTGATTGTTAATGTGTTGAGAAAATAAGGCTACACTGGTTTATATATTACATATTTGAATTATTGGTATACTAAGATTGTTTATTAATTTATTTAGTCTAATGTGTTATCGTTTGAAACATTATTATCAACAATACCAATGTAAATATGTAAATTGTTTTTTTTCCTAAACGTTAACTACTAATAGATATAGGTGTCAAAATATTACGTAGGATGCAAAATTTAAAGACAAAGTCATACTCTAGCAGAATGTATAAAACTGAAACTCTGGTAATAATTGGACATTCATTGGTAACAATAAAGCCACATTAAGAGAATAATAAAATAATTACGTTGTGAGCTTGCCACTGACCGAGTATATAGCTGTTATAGACAATATTTCGTTTAAACTCAATGTTTGCATTAGCTATTCATTCACTCGAAACGTAGTCCTTTGGAAGATTCCTACTAAAATTTATTTATTAATTGGTGACATTAAATGTATAATTTTCGCTAATTCAAAATGTATGCTATTGTAGGTTGGGCCCACTCATCATCTTAGAACCACATACTGTTACTCCAGAAAAGTGGTGTTAGAATTACAACTGGTTATGGTCTTTCGGAGCATTGTCGGCCTATCTTCTGTGATATGCGGGTCCATACTGTCGTGAGCCAATACGCCTGAACCACACTTCTAATTTAATAAAGAACCTTGATAGTTTTACGAGGAGGGGGACAATCTAAACTATAGTACTCGACGAGTGGGTGATGGAGATACATCTCGCTGCAGACTCAGCCTGACTTAGAGAGCCTACCATAACTTTGATATGAAGGTTTTTAACTCTGTCAGAATTGATCCAGAACATGGATGGAAAGGGTTTCGGGGTCCAGTATTTAATGGATAGGTCGCTGCCACCATTGTGACTGCTGTAGTCTTATTTCATGCATGCCCTGTCATTAGTGGCCTTAACACCACCATTAGTTGTGTCCGGATACGTTTTGAATCATCATAATCATAATTTTTTCAAAGTTATTCAACCAAAGTTGCAATTGATTTTCATGTAATGAGCGGCACTTAAAAAGTAACAAATTAAGATTTCTTTATACTTTTTGCTGCAACAGGAATTGTATTTTCATTCAATTACAATCAGAAAATACATATTTATATTTTTTACTTTTTTACTTGTATATTCTAATATACCCTTAAACTGATTTCACGATTGCAATTCATTAGCACAAATTTAAATAAATCAGAATCATATGTATGTAAATTTATTTTGAATTCATTTTTAAATGAAACTGTAAAGTCATGAAAACTTTTGCTGACTTCTAATTAAAATGGATAAATAATTTCTCAGTTAATCTAATATAATCATATGACATTTAAAACATAAAATATTAATAGCTGTAACTATATTCTGTAGCATACAATATCAGTGAATCCATAGATGGCGATTGCTATTCATGCCTTTTCCTTTAATGAGTGAGAGAACTAGAAACAGTTACAGTTAGGTTGTTCGTACTTTTTTTGTTATGCAGGTACGTTGATTTTTTTCATTTCTACTCGCTTATTGTTTACTCATCTTATATTAGTATGTTGATTTGTTACATTTATAAACGCTTACCATTTACTGATATAATATTACTATGCATTTAATTAATTTTTTCCTACTTTTTTAAATTACGTTTGATAATTATCTTCTTAACTTTTACATTATTAACATCCAAATATGAAGCCTTTTCTATGTTTCTCACCAACAATCTTTAGTCTTATTTTCCTTGTATTGCAATTATCATTCATAGAGGATTTCACTTTGTCTACTATTACAAATTAAGTCCCTTAAATATTTGCACTAACGTAGATCTGTAATTTTGATCATAATCTACTATTGACAAGAGTTTAACTGCGTAATATTTTAGTAATAAATAAGAATTAAGTCTATTAAAAATATATACAAAGGAATTAGAGTAGGAACCCTTTTAAATTTCCAAAATGTAAAACTTACATGCAAACTCTGACTTGCGGAAGAATTTTAAAATATGGACGTGAAGATCAGTGTTTAATATTCATTAACTCGTAGCGACGGATGTTTATGAACAAACTTTACAAAAGTTTACTAGGAAACTTTTCTCATTAAACTTTCTGAGTAATGTTTGGCGGAACGAATTATTGTTCGTGACCCCACTGGACCTCAGCTAATCATTACTATCTGATTGAACAGAAGTCATGAACAAACTATTTTTAAACATTGTTCTTCTTGGAATGGTTTTAGCCGCTATGTATATGCAACTACCACTACTGATGGCGAGAGAAAAGAAGAGACCTGGCCCGTACCGGCGCACAGCTGTGTACTAGTGTGTTGCCGCGCGGTAATTTCAGGCGCTTCGCCCTACAGCCAACCCTGCGAATTGATTATCATAGCAATGGAACAGTGAAACAATAATGGAATTACGAAACAAGGCGCGGCAACATACTAGTAGTAGCGCCTGCAAATTTCAGATAGGCCAGAATCCAGGTCTCTTCTTTTCTCTCGCGATCAGTATACATTCTCATACGTCAGTGTATATGAATGGAAAATACCTAAGACAAGTCTTTGGAAATCTTGTACGTATATAATTAAACTTTTGATATAATAAGAGAAATCAGTGTCTCAGTAAGGGAAGAATAACTTTTAAAACCATTGTGTGTGTGTGTGTTTTGCGAAAATCATACATATCACGCACACGATAAGGTGTGTGCATATACACAATAAACACGCAAATTACTTAAACACCGCAGGTTAAGTCCAAACCCTTACTTAATACTATGTTACATGATAAAATGTTATGTATGTTCTCAGTAAGTTTCTAAATATATTTATTCTGCAATTTTTTGTTGCCATCAAGATTAGTACCCATAAGATAAATAGACATCATTTCCATAACTCTTAGCCGAATTCCTGAAGTAGCATGCATAACCACTGACCTCGATATTCTTCATGTAGAAATAAAGCTGCATGCAAAATTTCAAGACTAATTCAATTTGTTCCTCGATAAATACAGCGGTCAGACAGACAGACAGGGAAAAATAAAATTCTGCAGCCATTCCAGAAATAGTGTTTGCTGACACTCAACCAATAAATCTCTAATTCAACTCATGTTTGAGATGGATGTTTGAATTATTTATTACTAAAATTTTAATGTTTTCTTACTGATAAATTTAACTTTAAAACTTTGTTTACTAATAATTAAATATATAGGCTAAGTAAAAACAAATTACCATGATTTAAAACAGAAAATATATGTCTTTTTAAAAATCATATTAATACCGGTACTAAAAGTGAACATAGAAAATTTTGGATTTCGTGATGGCAGGCCATGATGTCTCATGATTTCCACTGTGCATGAAAAATAATATCGCAATAATGAAATGAAATGTTATTTGTGAGATTGTACATAATTCACATAACCTCGCCTTTAGGCTATTTTGAGTTTTGCAAGTAAAATTAATTTTTTTCACGTAAGTTTAAGTTGGGGAAAATATTTTAAACGTGACATATAGGTTAGAAACATTATTACAGTACCTAAATGTACACAAATACAGACAGGTCTTTATGGTTTTAGGTAAAGAATAGAAAAAATTTTAAAACCTAAGTTGTTAAATATATGAGTTCACATTATAAAAATCATAATAGGACATGTGGTAAGTAAAAAAACTTCTTCCATACTCATTACAAGTTTCCCGTTAAAAAAAAAATTCTGTTTCAACTTTGTTTGAATTAAAACCATTTCAATTCAACTTTATTTAGTTACCTAGTAAATTTGGACTTAATAAGTTAATAAAATTAAGTTTGGTGAGATGCAATCATTATTATGTCAGTTGTAAGTGGAAAATGGAAGAATATCAGGCCAATATCTAAACTCCACTTTATATTATTATAGATTTGTAGTGTATTAAGTATCACTACTTAATTAAAATGTTTTAGCACATAGTAAATTAATACATTACAAAGTGTAACGTAGGCTTTATGTAGTTTCCTTCAATGTTTTTAAGTCATTTACAAAAGAAATTTTAATCTATCACAAATTATTTTATTTTGAAATGTATCGGTTTGGATATGAGGTTTCCTAATTTTCCATATAATAAATACTTAAATACTGATTTGGTATTTGTTTTATTGTATGGACCGATGTCTCTAGGTTTTAAACGAGGCAACTCAAATAGGGACTCCCTCCCTTTAGGGCGGTATTTGATATGATTAAGTAATCAATTGATAAATATTAATGCAGTAATAACTTAACTACTAGAAACAATGTTTCTAAATTAATAACAAGGCAAGTGTACTCCCAGATCACCTCTGGATCTTGTTCAAAAAATTCAAAATTCTTAGTCTAAAACTCATATCCTAATACCTTAGATGCCTTACTACGTCACATGTTAAAACGCTATATGATGTACTCTATTTTAAATTCGTTTATTACGAAAAGTTCTCGTTGCCTTCATAGTAACCCATCTAACCTAAGTAAATATTTAAACTAAATGGCAACCAAATCATATCGATTGGCATATAACAACATAAAATTCGACGTTGCTTATATAGAAACAACGCTTAATAAACAAATTCAAATCTATTAGATTCGTTCGTTCTCGAAATATCGAGTGGACGTGCATATAGACAGACAGATATTAAATTATTCCACCCCCTTGATTGATCAGGTACACTGATGCCTAACCGAATAACACTCATAAGTGGGTAATGGTAAACAAACAAGTTAGGTAGGACAGTTGGTCCAAAATAATATCTAATTTATTCATCCCCAGTTAAGGATCAAATTTGTGTTTTTTTTTTTTCAAATAAATTTCAATTTTAGTCAATTTTTCAGCATCATTCATAAAAATAAATCCGTTTCTCGAAAAAGTAATAAATAAATAAACAAAACTAGCATTAATATCACTTTTAAAACTTAGTTATTTTATTTTAACTACCTTCGTAAATGAGAAATTCAGCAATTGCCGGATGTGAATAAAAGAGACTCATTCCATTTATCGAGTCCCATCTGGAGGATTACCACACAAAGGATTACTGGTGATGGGTTTTATTGGAACACCTTGTGAAGATAATATCACCACTTTTCAGTAAACCTAAGTATAAATGTACTTTAAAGAAATAACGGCATTGCTGTGTTGTTCTTTCTTCCTAAACAGACGGTTATTTACAACCTTTGTTAGTTGCAATATTTTACTTCTAATATAGTCAGTAAATTGATGTCATTTTACTGCCAGCATATTTAAGAAGTGTAAAAAAATTGTTTTTTTTTTTTAGTTTCTATTATAATTAAGAGGTAATGGAAGTATATAACTGTTTACTGACAGACACACTGTCTTAAATAAAATCCATTCATATACGTAGTTAGTTTTGTATAATACATGAGTACACTGTGTACAGAATAAACGATGTGTCACTTACATGGGGAACCCGTAGATGTCTAGTCCAGGAGGAAGAATGTTGAGATGTTGTGTTAAACAGAGGACCAATACGTTATATAGTGTAGAGGACTTCGGGAATGGCTGGAACTCCTTTAATGTGTCCTATAGCGTGACTTCACAAGAGAGTGCCTGTCAATACTCGTTTTGAATCTATGAGGACGGAACAGAGCTATCCTCCATTATTTTCAAAGTGACGTAACAGAAGTATACAGACCGCTATCCCTCCTGATGACATCAATCAGTACATCGGTATACATTGAAAATAGTTGAGCAAGGCGATATACAGTATATCTAGACATGACTAACAGCAGCAGGGTAATAGAGAAAGCTCCAATTACTGAAACCAGTGATAGTGAGAGGGGTGGAGGGGTCAGTGTTAATTACTATAGAGAAGAGGAGGGTGGCACACTGCCAGAGACACCGTCTGTGATTAGATTTACTTAGGTCACTACAATGGGTTCCGTGTACTTGACACTACACAGTTAAAACTTTATTTGTTACACTCTACATAATGAGTAACAATTACAATAGTTTTTCTAAGCTATCGAATTATTTTATTTAGGTTTATTAAATTAACATTTTAACTTCAAATTTACACTTAAAGTGTTTTTACAATTTTACAATAAACTTGCTCAGTTTATATTATCAACATATAATTGATATGTAATGACTGAATACATATATTTCCACATGAGTCTCTAAATGGACTACAAGTTTAGGGGTCAATAGTTATAATGTAATTTTTGTTTTTGCTATGTATGTATTTATAAATGTATCTTTTAGTGCTATGATGCTCAAGTACTATTTTTTCTGATACTGACTGGAAATTGAAACAATCTGACTCGGAACTCGAAGTCTATACGTAAATCTTTTGGATTTACGTTAATATTAATGAGGCATCAGGTAGAAATTGAAAAATAATTCAATAGCCTGATGATACGTATGTCTGTTTTTGTTGCAGAATAAATTACCTTCATTAGAAATAAAAAATGTTTTTAATTCGAACTCCCTAAACGATCCCTGATCAGCAATTAAAAAACTACTGATATGGAGGCAAATGATATATATATATAATGAAATATCAAATATAAAGAAATGATTAGGAATATTTTGGAGATTAAAGATGATTGAGATATTTCTCGGCAAGGGTTTTACTTTTAAACTGCAAATATAAAATATTTACATGATATTAGTGTCCGGAATTGTTACTCTCGACATAAAATATTTGTACCACTGATGCATTAATAATGATTTTCATTATGGGCCGTTACTAAATACATTCATAGAGTTTGGCATATTAGCTTGGGTCTGTTGTATGTCTTCGAAACTGCTCCGTACTGCCGACACAAATTTACGTTTTCACATCGGGCAGAGACACACATGGCTATGAAACAAGATCTAGAGCCTGGTTAAGATCATGTAAACATAAAACAGTAGCTTTAGAATACCTACCGTCAAAAGCCGGGATCAGGGTTATACATTGTCTCCCGAATGCACAAAAACATTTAGAAATCCACAAATATTCAAATATTGACTGAAGCAACAACTGGTTACTTGGATTATTGCTCGATCACTGAATTTGTGGATCATAATTCGAAGTATAAAAACCTAATGTACTTTGTGATCTCGGGTGAAACTTATATTATGTTTAATTAATAGTTATTTTAACTGTTATTTTAATTGTCTTAATGTGTGAATATGATTCGACGTGCACTTGTATGGAGGTTGCGTGACTATATAAAATATAATACATTTTTAAATGCATATTTTTAATTTTGCAAAGCATTTGCATTTATTGTCAATTCAATAAACTAAATTCTATTCGAGAGAAATTAATATTAATCAGCCTGTTTACGGTTTCGCTTACGTTCTGCAAATTATAAATTTGTCCTGGTTATCTGGACATCAGAGATAATAATAAAATTATATTTCTAAAACTAATATTTAATTTCCAAGTAAGTTAGGATTAAAAATTAAAAATCATCAAACTACAAAGAAGTTGATTTCAAAGTATTTAATGATAGCTGTCTTTAAAGCTTCTCAATTAAAGCTTCAATTAAAAATTAGCTTAAAATTCCACTCTTGGCTATCCCGTCGACTCGCAAACAATAGATAACGAGAACAAACTTCTAGGAAGAGCTATTATATTATATACTTTGAAGTGCCAAGAGCTGTGTGGCGAGGGTAGTTGGCTTTCTGTCTTAAATAACTTTAAATATAGTTTGTGACGTACTAAATATTATACTGTTTTATTTATTAAAAAATATTATAATATTATAAAATATAATTCAAGAGACTAACAATGACCAATAAACGTTTAATAAATGTTTAGTTTGTAAAAAAGTCAAATTACTTAATGTTGCATTATTTGTCTTGATGCTATTGTTTACCAATTCAATAAACATAAATTTAATATGGAAAAACTTATAAGTTTTGTTATGATATGCAGAAAATGGAATTTAAGTTACTTAGCCTATTCACTGGATGATTATTAATAATTTAATTCGATAAATGTTAATCTCGTAAAATTTGTGTCTGCCAAAACTGTATGGATAATACTGTAATGCCTAGTATTTTTAGTGTTATTCTATACTCTTACCTTTTCTAGTATTAATTTTTTATTAATCAATCATGTGTGTTTGGACAATCAATTTGTACACGCAATACTCATTGTATTATTAGTTACATTAATAATAATGCTGCAAATATTAAAAGGTTTTAATATCATGTAGGATGATTTAGAAGAAAAAAATGTTATGGTGTAACAAAAACAGATCAGATACAATCATACCCAAACTGGTTTCTTTAATAGTATTTAGGCAAAGCAAATTACCTTTGAAATTAAAATAACTAACCAACATGTTTTTTGAATGTGACGAATATATTTATTGTAAGACCTCAGGGACAACCGGCCTGTGTCCGTAGAGAGAAAAGAGTACAGAGTTGGTAGAGTACAAGGTCGATATTACTGATACTAAATGCTGTTCTAGTAGACATGAATTGAACCTGCATTATCTCAAGTCCAGATTTAAAATAATAAATGTTTGGCTATCGGCTCTCCCAAATTAAATGGCCGCCTTCAATTTATAATATCGCAGGATTAATCCAACATATTAAATAATAAATGTACAAGTATTAGGAAATGTCAACACAGCTTCTCTATAATCCCCTACAACTTGTAAAGCTTTAAAACGTATGTTGTTCAAATTTACTATACTGAAATACGTGTTCTAAACCCAATGGAGTGTAAATGTCATACACGAAACTTACGACTTGGAAGTAGGTCACAGAAAAGTACTCATGTGTCGAACTACCTATTCCAACTTAAGCTTGTTCTCCAAGTTGCCGAGTCTTGAAACTTTTACAGTTTGTTCTGAGAGTTAAGAGAGCGTAACTGTTAAACTCATTAAATAACATCATTTTTCGAGATTTTAAACTACACCACTGTGCAATAAGTTAAAGTCATTACTAATTACATTGATGATTCGTATACCAGTTTTCTTAAAGCTATACTTTAAATGCTATGATGCTTTTTATAAATATACTTAGTTAAGTCCATTTTATTTATTCTTTTACGTGTTGGCTTTGACAACACCGAAAGTGTCTCTGGTTCATGTTTTAGGTTATTGCTTATAATTGCATTTAAGTGTATCTATGGAGATGCGTAGTTTTAAGTCACTTAATAATTTTATCAATCAGTGGTTAATGGTATTGTAATAAAAGACGAACCTTAATTTTATTTTACTTATATTATCCAATAACATAGAAACGACAACCACAATATAAGTTACTATACCGTAAATTTCTTAAACCCAGGACTTATTTTTAATCTGCTATAAGGATACTAAGTATTCCTTCTTATCAATAAATAAATAAAAATACTTTTATTTTTTAAGCGATTCTTAGTAAATACCAGTTTTTCTGTGAAATGGTGTATTCCTAGTAAGTAAATAGCTACATAATAATAACATAAATAACATTATCAAAAAAAAAGATTACAAAAGGTTTGAAAAAGCTATGACTCTTTTACGCAATACAAGAGCAGAAATAAATATTATGTGAGTAAAATATTGAAAGTTACGAAACCTACAAACTTATAAAAAAATTACCACTTTATATGCAAATCCCACAGTTATAGTTGCTGATGTTATAGTTTATAAAATTTTCTTTTTAAACATGCTAACAAGTAAGACTTGATGGTGCCTGGTAGGCCAATATAAAAAATAGGTGAAGATTTTCTTCCAGACTTCAAGCCGCACTGAGGAAAGTTAAGTTTTCGATCTTGGCGGGTGCTCCTTGGAGAGATCTCTTCCTGATACAACAGCTTGTGTCTAATATACCGAGGCTCTTCATAATACAGGATTTTGTGTGTCATGCAGTTTGTCAGGACACTACGTACGTCTTCCATTGGGCCCAAACCAACTTTCTCTCTAAAGATTCTTACAGGATCAGGTAAAACTGTTTCGCTGTACCAGGCTTGGGATTATGATATACATTATGTATAATCGTAAGAGTGGTATCGGTCAGTCATAATAATAGTATCTAAAGAATTATCAACGAATCGTACTCATTTACTAAGTTTTAAGTCACCAAGTCCTTTCTATTACTTTCTTACTATTTTACTATCTGTTATTACAAATTATTGTAGACTGATAGGCAAATATACAGACGGGCTGCAAGTTTTGAGTAAAATTAATAAGCTTTTTCATATATCTTGTCACTTTCTATCAAGAGTTATTACCATAGACGGATGGAGGATGGATAGACAAAGAAAGACATGATTTTAATAAAAACATTTTGGCTCCATAATAATTGAGGCAAATTTATACTCTATTGCTCAATTTAATTTAAGATGACGCAATTGTATACGCTCCTTAAAATGGATGGTGGAAATGTGCGGCAAGCTAATGAAGTCATGTTCAGTTATGGACACATTGAGGAAGTCTTTAAAATGCCGCTTTGTCACATTTTACCACATCATGTTTGGTTGTTCATTAAAGCATATGTTGTGTATCTTTACACCACCAGCTAGGTTAAAGAATGCCACTAGCGAAAAGCTTCGATTGTTTCCAGTAACTTCGATTGAGAAGCAGTAGTAAGTCTGAGGCTGTATATTCTTGCACATAAAAATGGATAAACTTATCTGTAATACTTATCTAACTGGAATTTGGTAATCTTTGGAATCCATACAGATTATAATAAACAATTAAAACTTTTTGTACGATCTACAAAATTGAATACCTTTTATTTTAATCCTTTATGCTTCACAAGGACTAAATAAATTTATATGTATTTAAAACTAAACACTACGAGATACATTTCTTTATAACCGCGTTGTTTAAAAACACTTTATAGCAGCCTCTTTAAAGTTTAAGAGCCAAATAATAGTATTTCGTATTAGTTTTAACTTGCGATATTTAATTAATTAGATCTCGTACCATTTGTCAACATTTTTATTTCAGACTTTTACATATCTTAAATATATAATTATAAATGTTAGTAGTTTTCCCTGAATTGTCTTGAATAATCTAACATAAATACTAATAATTCCTGTTATTTGTGATTGTGTTCCAAACATTTTTATTACACATGTTTGTATAATCAAATTGAAATTAGCTTTATTTGTGTTAAGTCTTAATCGATATTTTTAAATCATTGTTTGGTCTACCCACAAAAGTAGAGTGTATTAATGTTCTACATTAGTTGCCCTAATTACTGCAGATTATACACTTCTGCTCATTATTTTAGAAAATGTTTGCTACAATGTTTCTTGAAATATGGTGAAGGCATTAACTCCATAGCATATGCTCAACAAATAAGCATGGTTTCTCCAGTATAATATAGTGGTAATGAGGATGCAGAAAATTATATAATAAATATTATAAATGTTTTACTAATTACGGAACTAACCTGACTTGGAAAAATAACTGAAATTAATTTTGTCACATTAATCAAAAGTTGTGTGAGCTTTTATCAATATATTGTTCTTATACTGTATGTTTTCCCATGGTAAGGTGACAATTGGTAATCATTATTAAGTTGTTTATTGAAAATTCCGATAAATATAAATACTTCTCATTTTATATAGTTTTTTGCTTATGTTAAATCACAGTTAAGTATTGCTATCAGTCTTATAATAATACGTTTATTTTTTTTAAAGATAAATAATAACTACGCGCAGTTTATCGAGTATTATTTACAGTTTTAAAACATTAGTTACAACAACTTGTGTTTTCTTCTTGAAAGAGTAATATTGAGCATTTACTGAAAGCGTCAATAATAGGGAAGTATTTCAGTATCTGTAGCGTGCCTCATCCTCATTCCGTTTATCGAGTCCCATCTGGAGGATTACCACACAAAGGATTACTGGTGATGGGTTTTATTGGAACACCCTGCGAAGATAATCCCCTCGATTTCCAGTAAAGCGAAGCGTAAACGTACTTTTAAAAGAAATGACGTTATTGCTGAGTCGTTTGCTCCTTGCAAAGAAACGCTTTTCTAAGGGGTTATTACTTAACGAACTTTTACCTGCGGTTTCAAACACAATGTCCAAAATTGATATTAACATTTTCAAATGTATGTAGGCATAAATCAGGAATATATTATTGCACTGTTCACAGTTAAGAGGATCAAAGTGTAAACTGATTCTGATACCATGTTTTGAATTAATTAGTGAATTACTGATTCAACTTCATTGCATTTCCGACGCTACAGCTGTTTACTCTGTTGGCCTGATTAAGAAGAAAAAGACACAGGTCCGTGATACCTACTTCAGTCAGAAAGCGTTTACTTCTAGCATTGTCATATACGGAAGTTTTAAGATATTCCTGTTATATGCCATAGTTGTTTACCTTGTATTCCGGATAAAGATTATATATATACATATATATATATATATATATATATATATATATATATATAGCTGTCGTACCATCGTGATGAATACTTAACAGCTTCCATTAATACTATGATGGAAATGCTGTTTTCAAAGACTTTGTATTTTTATTTCACTGGTTTCAACACTATAGTCAATAGTCAAGTATTTATTGCGGAGACAAATAGTACATTTGTATAGCAAACGTCAAGTATCTAATAATTTTGACACACATGCTACATCGAACTCTCATTCATACATACATTTTGACACTCACTCTGCTCCATTCAACGCCAATTTTTTACCCACCTCAATTCGAGAGCAAGTCTTGTGATTGTGCGGTCTCCCAGTTATATGCCATAAACTCGTTCACGCTATAAAAAGCGTTGGACACTAAACAGCGTTTCAAACGAGTTTTAAATGTTTTATGCGTAGGTGAATTTTAATTTCATCTGGCAAGCTGTTGATGAGATAAACTCCTGCCTGTGAGGGCAAACGTTCATGAACTACCGTCCTGTGCCTCCTGGTTCGGTAGTTTTCTCTGCCTCTTGTCTCGTACGAGTGAACATTCCGTCCGTTGGTCAAGGTGCATTTAAGCATACAATATGACGTTGTTTCTAAAATGTAGAGACTTGGCAGAGTCAACAGTTGCAATCTTTTGAAAACTGGCCTGCACGACTCTCTTAATTTTAATTTTGCAATGATGCGTATCGCTCGTTTTTGAAGCTTGAACGCTCTTAAAAATTGGTTACTTGCACATGCACCCCACAGCACTAATCCATAGGTGAGATGTGGATAGATCAAGCCATAATAGGCCGTCATCATAACCTGAATAGGGCAGTATTTAGCTAGAGACCTCAGCACATAAATGCCTGAGGTTAATTTGGAGCAAACGTAATCAATATGAAAATTCCATGTCAAACCTTGATCAAGATAAATTTCAAAGAATTTCGAGGAACAGACCTCTTCTAATATGGCCTCATCCAACACGATGGCCGGGCCATATTCTCAGTCTGTCGAGTGCAAAGAAAAATTTATAACATTGGATTTTGAATAATTAGTTTTTAGATTGAGGCTGGGAAAATGTTGCACACAACTGTTTACTGCAACAAAGGTGTTTTGTTCTAAAACTGATTTTGTTGTTTCATTAAAACAGAGAGTGGTTTCATCCGCTTATTGCACGATTCTTCCGTGTGGTAATGATGATTCTATGTCATTGACATAGAGTAGGAACAGAATAGGGCTGAGAATTGATCCTTGAGGGACTCCATAAATAATTTTCATTTAATTAGAAACATGGTTTGAAATTTGGAAAACTTGAGATCTGTGGCTTAAAAATGAACTAAACCACAAGAGAGGCACGCCTCGGATGCCATGGGACCCCAATTTGTCAAGCAGCGTAAGGTGGTGAACACAATCGAATGCTTTAGATAGGTCGAGAAACACACTTAGCGTGTGATTTCGACTCTCTAGCCCCTCTACAATCGTCTCAACAAGACTCATAATTGCGTCTATCGTTGATTTGCCCTTTCTGAATCCAAATTGTTCATTTGAGAGCTGATTGTATTTGTTAAAAAACCGAAGCATTCGTAATAAAAAAAGCTTTTCGAATATTTTGCTTATTACGGGCAAAATCGAGACAGGCCGATAACTGTTGATGAGTGTGGGATCGCCTTTTTTGAAAATAGGGATTACTTTTAAGATTTTTAGAAGCGAGGGGAAAACTCCTGTGCGAAAATGACAGATTAACTAATACAGTCAAAGGCCTCACAATATGCTTAGAGCATTGCTTGATGAGCCACATTGACATTAAATTAGTATCATTAGACTTTTTCGATGGAAGCTACTGAATGATTCTATCCACCTCTTCCTCAACGACAGGTGTCAAGACCATTGAGGTTACTGGACTTTGTCTTTGAATGGGTTTTACTTGATGTGATGACGGACGAGGGCCCTGCTCCCAGGCTACATTAGCAAAAAACTTGTTAAATTCATTTGCCACCTTAATCTCATCATCCACAATTTGATCCCCAGTTTTAATTTGGACTTTTTTTCGAATCTTTGACTTTATTGTTAATAATGCCCCAAATAGTTTTTTAAATGTTTTTGGAAGACTTTATCGAATTTAATGTATCATTTGATTTTGCAGCTTGAATAACTTTTCTATAAATCTTTTTATAGTTCCGGAAAAAAAACTTTAAAGTTATTGTCTTTTGTGTTTCTGTTAATTTCGGAGAAAAATTTAAGTTTTTCTCTCGAAATCAGGATGCCTTTGGTAATCCAATTATTTTTCATGTTTTTAGACAAACTTTGACAGTTTTTGCAGGGCAGCAGAAATTAAGATTAAAATTAAGACAATTGTCGAAAATTTTGAAAAGCTGCTCTACAGATTGAGAAGAATTTAAAAATTCCCACTTTTCTTTTGCAAGTGAAGCATTGAGGATGGCGATATTTTCTGGCCTTATGTCTCTTACTGTTTTAACATTTTTGGGCTCGCGTTTAAATTTCTTCCCGCTGATCATAGCTCCTTGACCATAGTGGTCTGAAATCGCTGTATTAACCACAGACACTGCGACATTGGGAAGGTTGGAAATGATATTATCTATAGCCGATTTTGACGTTGCTGTTATTCTTGTGGAGGTTTTTATTAATAATTCAAGATCAAAAGACCTTAGCAAGTCGGCTAGACGTTTGGTGGATTGGTGATTGTTGTCCAAAGCGTTAATATTGAAATCGCCCTTCAGGACCAAGTCAAGGCCATGGTGAGTCAGGTCCATCAACAAGGATTCTAATTTTGAAAAAATATGTCTTCGTTTCCACTGAGAGACCTATTAGATGCCGATGACGACCAATTTTGAATTTTGGGTTTAAAGTTTAATCCTAGCTGCTTCAAAATGTTTATCGTCCGTTTCTCTTATCGTATAGGTAACTGAAGTGAAACTTTGTTTCAAAAAAACTGCAACACCCCCACCTTTAGAATAATGACGGCAATATGAGTTGGCCAATTTAAAATTTGGAATTTTGCATAGCTCAATGTTTTTATTGTTAAAACCGTTTTCGGTTACAACAAGTAGATCTGTCTTTAGATCTTCCACACATGAACTGGATTTCTTCAAATTTATTCGTTACGAATTGGGCGTTTTGGTAAAGCAGCCTTAATACAAATTGATTTTGAAATTTTGTATTTGTTTCGTCAATTTAATACAACACTGTTTGTATTTATATTAACACTGTGTACAGCCTCTATTTTTTGTGTCTTTGTTCAACTGTAATGGACTAGCCACCATTAATCATTACATTGAATAATATTATAAAGAACTATTGATTTTGCACACCCAAAAAATAACAATGAACATTTTTTTTATTTAATAACATTCTATACATTGATAATGGTTTTTTAATAATGACAGCTGGCTTGAAACATCGCAGTAATTTATTGTTAGTCAAAAAATATTATCTTTATTACGGGAACGTTCTAATTTTCTAAAGCTAATAATGATGTAATATTATTTACATAAGCCATAAGGCTCGTATTGCAAGCAAATTTGAGGTTATATCTATTTTTAACACCTTGCTTGCTTTGCAAAATTCTACTATTAATTGTTGAGCATGTGAAACTTGAGTTTTAAATATTAACTTTCTATAACATAGAGAAGTTGAAAAATATTGCATAGTTCTGGTAGGAATTTTTAACGCCTATACATGTTTTATAAGTTATGAAAATACTTTACTTTATCTTTGTTTATGTTGTACACTTGCTATATTAAATTTACAGAAATATTGGGAAGTTTGAGAATGTAGTAGTGATAAATCAGTGAGCGTAGGCTTTTCTTTTTATGCATATAAATTGTATATTAGTTACTTCTCATTTCTGCTAAATAAATAGTAGGCGCAATGATATATTTTAGCAAAACGTCTAACGTAGCAGTAAGATGTAATAATATGTGCATGAAGAAAATCAGTCTCCTTTGACAAATCAATTTGAGTTTACAGATTCGGAAGTTGGGTGATAAATATTCGGGAAAGGAACTTCTCTGCTTCTTCCGGGAACCAACCACATTTCACTTAGACAAATTCATGTGTCTCACGTGATTAGTTTGGTTTCTCAAACTATGTTATAAAAGTCACAATGTTTTAAACAGTATTTCAAACTTTTATTTCTAAAGAGTTTTATAATAAACTTTCAAACTTTGTATCAATACTTATATTTATTTTATAGAGTATTCCTAATGTAATATTGATATTATTTACACGTTTAATTGCTTAAATTTTTATTTTATTTTATTAAATACATTGTTTTTGTTATACTTTCTGGGCATTTTTTACCTTTACATAATTTCATGGAGAAAAAATACAAACATGAAGGTGTAACATAAAAATGTTATTGTCAGTATTACATATTTTTGTACAAAATTAACATTAAAACTGATGTTAATTTAATTTAAGACCAATATTCCATTTATAAAAAATATAACATATTTTTATTGTTATCGCGTAAAAATACATGTAACATAATTCTTTTAACAATATCGCTTTCAAGAAGCCTTATTCTTTACATATTATTTTTTAAACTGCAACAAAGTAAAATGCGATAAATATTATTAATTAAGTTTATTGTATTCCTGGACACAAAGGATTATACGTGTTTTCCCTAATTTACATATGTTTAATAAAAAACGTAAGCACGCTTTAGATACAAAGAAAATATAAAGTAAAGAAGTTTCCAAAGCTCAGCTCTCTGGTAACCTCAGTACATAAATGTGTTCAATGTGTTCTGATAGTTATGCTCATACATAGATTTTCATAAAAGCCTAAACCACTGTTCTGTGAGTTTTATAATAGTAAACAATATGAATATATTATTTAATTATTTATATATGTTTAAATAATACAAATTTTACCCCGTCGAACACCAGAATATGTGTAAATATGAAATAAGGTGTCTTGTTCGTCTGAAGAGACACACTAAAAAAAAGACGGAGAAAATAAAGATCAACAAGTACTCATTACATTGTTTCGACATCAGAGACACCTATAGTACAAAATATAGTGTAATATAGTTGAACAAGTATTCTTGATGTTTCAGGAGTAAAGTGTGTGACAGTGAATGATGCTAGACGTACAAAAAGAGCAAGGTGAACTGGAGATGTACTCGGCATTCATATTGAATCAACCCATTCCCATCATGGCCGCGTTAAGTGTAGAAAACTCGGTTACTGCACCGAGCTTTTTGGACAGTCCAGAACATCATAGTGCACTCAAAAATTGTGGACCTGATATGATAAAGAGAATACTTCTTCATCGAGAAAAGTCATTATTTTTAGTCTATGATTGTCTCATGATTGAACAAATATTTCGTTGTGAGCTTCTTTTACATCGATAATTTTTTTAAATATTGAGATGAACATGAGTCTAGATTCCATTACTCAAGTCTGTAACAGAGTCAGATTCCAGATGAATCCAGACACCTATGTATAATAATAATAATAATAATACATTTTTGTGTATTTATATGAAACTTGTCATGCATTTTATTGAGCAGTTTTACAGATTGGGTGAGATCCGGGAAACATCAACAGTATCAAGATATAACAGAGAGCACCAATTATCGAAACCATGGTGATAAGGGGGTGGGAGGGTGAGTGGTAATTACTATACAGAAGGGGGAAGGGTGGCACACTGCCAGATACACCGTCTGTAATTAGATTTACTTTGCTTACTAAAATGAATTACGTGTACTAGCTAAACTAACAGTTTAAACTTTAGTCGTCTCGATGTCTTCGTAATTAATATCAGTTGTTTATGAGTAAAGTTTTTGTAAAAATTTTAAAACTCATATGTTATATATGTTCCAAGAAATATGTAAAGTAAATGGTTTAGTTCACCACAGTGCAGTGGTTTTAGCAATTAAAATTCCTCCTTGGTATTGTATATATTTCTGATATACATATATAATACAATATATAGGTTTCCAACACAAATATAAAACAATTTGCAGTAATATATCTTCGTGTGAATGTGTTACGTGTTTACAAATCTCCAATTCATCGCACAACATATTGGTAAATCAAAACCCTATTATCACGTAAAAACTCATTTTAAATGCACTTCTGTATTAAGGTTGTGTTTCAGACCACGTAAGCGTCCGAACTATGAATATAACGTAAATTATTTGTTCCTTAGTTTAATAAGTTACGTTTCAAATTCCCCTACACAAAGTACGTAAGACTGAAAAGGTGCACACAACTACGTAGAAACGATTGACGTTATACTAAAATTAGGGATATTCCTATTTTGACGCTTTATGGAGTTTTCATATATAAAAGTGTATATTGACGTAGTATTAATTAATTCTTGCTGAATATCAATTTCCAATTTCAGCTCAACTTTTTCACAGGATAAGCATTCAAATTTTCATGTTATGTAATTACATTAAAAACCACATAACGATTTAATTAAACTGTTACTT
Source organism: Homalodisca vitripennis (assembly GCF_021130785.1). Classification (NCBI taxonomy): domain Eukaryota; kingdom Metazoa; phylum Arthropoda; class Insecta; order Hemiptera; family Cicadellidae; genus Homalodisca; species Homalodisca vitripennis. The sequence continues at coordinate 21,289 of NW_025776831.1, read as the reverse complement.
GTAAGATAATTTATTATGTATATATACTTAATTACAAAGAGAGCAAGTGATATAGGTAAGTTATATAGGTATTTTGACACTTTTATTAATACCAAGTTATATTTAAATTTGAACTATATCTAATAAACTTTCCAGCCATGACAGGCAAATTATAGATCCTTACTAGGTTCATTAATAATGCACTGAACCATAACTCATGAAATAAACAGCTTGGCCATTGGACCCATGGCAGTTTTGTTTTGTCAGCTTTGTGGTATGCAGTAATTCATATCATAATGTACGACCGGCTTTAAATTTACTCAGTATTCAAACACCTCATGATATATTATAATTTAATTGGATTTAGTTGAAGTTTAAACAGAATTTACACTGGACAACTTGTCTACATCAAAATATGATCTCGCTCATTGAGTAGCTACAGTTTCATGTTATCGCACTTCGTATTTATAACTTTTTTTGCAAGAGAGGCGGTAGAAAACTTTTGCAAACAGGCTGCCAGTATACAGACAGTCCTTTACAGTGTGGGACTCCTGTAAGTGGTGAGATGGAAACTCATGGTTTACCCACTAAGAAAATCGCCAGCTCTTTAGGGATCTAATCTGGGATTGATTTTCACATTAATTAAGTGTACAGCTAAATTTGGCTAAAGCTAATAGGTCTCTCTACATTTCAAGCCGTCTAATCATTTATTTTAGCCCGCTTCTTGGTCTAGATGTTATATACTTTTATATAACACTGTCATCCTACCTAAGGAGAAAGTTGTTGACTTACATTTTAACATAGACTTAGTTGGAAAATATAGTTCTAATATTAGCGAATACTTCTTTTCTAACATCGGACACATCCCCATTAATTGTCCAAATAATAATACTTTTCTTTCAAATAGAACATAAAACTTGGCTCCACTGTTTCTGTTAACGACAAGAAAGCAGCGTGGCACAAAGTATTGTTGAAAACCTTCACGAAATGTTGCCATCACAAAACGATGTCACCACAAAATCCTTGACCGAAAATTTACTGCTCTCCTACAATCCCTGATCAAGATCCAGTCTAAGAAGTCTAAACTAGTTAATGACTAATAAGTTAATAAAACCCAAACTACTTCACCGGAAGGAATATCACCTGTAAAATAACTACTGGCTTAGGTTATAAAACGTAAAAGGTAAGAACTAGTTTACGTTATAAACTCACCGAAAATATATTTTACTAATATTTAAAACTATTTCGAAGTCAACGAACCATTATACTACTAAAAGTCTATGAATAATTACAGGCAGAGCTCGCGGGACTATTATCTACATGGCTGAGACAGGTAATTTTTTCTAACGGCACTGCACTTGGAATTGAGTGTTTAATTCATACACTGTAAACAATGTGAAGTGTTTAGTTATGATCGTTATGTTGTAAAAATTATATTATAACATATTTTAGTTACTATATATTACCTTGCTTCTTGTCAGAAATGAAAAAATGTCCTATTACGAAGTGTCAAAAAACATGATTAATTTCTTAAGTAAACGTTTAGGGGCTTAATATGCATTTGCTTACCTTTAATGTTAATCACGTGGCATTACCAGGTGTTAGCCGTGTACTGGAAAGCAATCTGTTCTGTAAAAGCTGATCACTATCAGTCATCTCTAGACGCCATAGGGCATACATACCAACAAATTACAGACTATTTTAGGAGTTTATATCAGGGCAGAACAGAACCTATGTTTAGTATGTCCAAAATTAATTTTGTAAGGAACATATTCAATATTTGCTAGATTTGTAAATTGGTCGAACTAAATATTGGATTTGGAATTTCGAAAACCGACTGCCACTGTTTATTAATGTAGTGAAATATAATGCATTATGTGTAAAACAGCATTTTTCTCAATGAAAAGCCTAATTAAAAAATTACAGTTTGGTTTTATTCTTCAGTTCTTATCAGTCTGCCGAGCTGGAAGGTCGAGTAGAGATAAGCGCTCCGTACGTGTAGTGTGTGGGGCGTGCCTTCCTGCCCTACTAGTTTTATCGTGCAGTCCGCCTAGTTTTTCATGTTCTTTCTTTTACTATCTCAAAAAATGTTTCTATAACAAGTTGGTGTTATTTTTTGAAGTTGTTTTCTTTTCTCACCGTGTTACATTTAATACCGACAAGTATGTTGTGTGCAAGCTGCAACCAGTCCTTGTCTTCTTCTGCGGAGGTGGCCAAGTGTGCAGAGTGGTCTAACCAGTTCCATCCCGCTTGCTGCCGCATCAGAACTGTTGAGAAGTTGAAAACAGCTCAACGCTAGAGGTGGTGTGTGGAAGTGCGAGTCCTGCAGCGCTAAGCCTGAGTCAGATGACTGCAACACCCTGGAACTATTGAAAGAGTATCCAAAAGCAGATGGCAGTCGACAGCAAGGAGTTCAAGACAAGCTTCGCCACTCTGGAGAAGTCAATGGTGTCCATCCAAGAGTCGATGGCGAATATAATCACAAGTTTATCAGACATTGAGCAGGACAACATCAGACTGAGGGAGGAGTGCAGAGAGCTGAGGGAGAACAACAAGCAACTGAACCAGAGACTGTGGTCTGCGGAGAGCAAGATCCTGGACATGGAGCAGTACACAAGAATGAGCAACTTGGAGGTGAGAGGTGTTCCGGTAACAAGTGATGAAGACGTCTACACTATTCTGCAGTCTTTGGCTAATGCACTTCAAGTACCCTTCAACAACGAAGATATATTTACAGCTCATCGTCTTCAAGCACCTAAGAACCGCAACTTCCACGCTAGTATTGTTGTGCAGTTTGCTCGGAGGTCAGTGAGAGCCTCGTGGTTGACTGCGGCGAAGAAAAAGAAAACTCCAGACGACTGATCTTCACTCATCTCTGAAGCCAGCCCCGGTGTTCGTCGTCGAGCATCTCTCCCCACACAACAGAGAACTTCTACAGGAAGCCAAGGCCATGGTCAGAGAGAACAAGCTGGCGTACGCCTGGTGCAGCAACGGCAAGATCCTCGTCCGGAAAAGTGAGAACTCTCGTGCAGTAAGGATTTTCCGCAGCCTAAACGAGCTAGAGGACAGTAACTAGAGGACAATATGACTTCAGGATAGGCCTATAGCTCATCACAATGTAACGTAAGCATTTTATTTTCGTATTTTCCATACATTTTTTAATCTGGAGCTAATTGAGTATATATATTGTTTTCTTATATCTAATTTACTAATGAGTACTTATATACCATATTTGCATATATAAATCAGAAAAAAGTTAAAGAGAAAGTTAATAAAAACAACAACAATATTAGTTGCAGTTAGTTATAGTTAGCAAATTACTTACTTTTAAAAATATTATCAAATATCTTTAAATGTTCATTTATTTTCTCAATGTTATAAATCTAATAACTTATTTTCTTTGAAATTTGAAGAATTTAATGAGGAATGTCGTTTTTGTGCTCTAATCCCGTAGGTGTATTTTGTCTTTTTTTTATTAACTAGACAACAAATTCTGGAATTCAGGAGTACAATTAAAATATGTAGGTATGTTCTTTTTTTAATCAAGTTTTACTTAGAAGGAAAATACAACGTATTTTTGATTAGAGCTAATCTTTTAAACTGGTAAGGAAGTGTTACATAATTACATTTTATTTCTTGCTATCTCAATATATAATTAATTAATTTTATCTTAATAGTTCAAGTATACTCTAAAAGTAAATTTTAGAATTAGTATTGAAGTTAATTTCAAGATTATTAGGATTTTTTTGCATAGTTACCCATAGTAATCTTGGTTACACAAGTTTAAAAAAAAGAAAAGTTTTTTCTGGTGCTCTATGTATATATATTACTGTATGTACAGGGTGTATATTATGTCTGGAAACACCCAAATATATCCTTTAATAATTTAAATATAAATTTGAAACCTCTTACAATCGTGATAGAGATTGGGCATCTACTTTTTGGAACAATGTTTTGTTATGTCACACCAACGGGGGACGTCCTGCCGAGGGTATCGTGAATATTCTTAATGGAAGCCTATACCTTGTGATACATTATTTTAAAGGTAATAGCTTACTGAATTGAATGCCACAAACCGTATCTCAAAGGAATTATTCTATCAGAAAATAGAGAATTTTTAGTATTGAAAATTTACTGATGTTCAACAATGTAATTTTAACATGGTTCTTGCCACAAAATGTGTTACACTAATTTTTTAGCATTTTTTTAAATGTTCAATTAAATAAAAACAAAAATTTCATTTTAAGCTGGTTCTATTAGCACAAATTTGCCAGTTTTTTATTACAGTACAATTATGGAAATACTTATGTTATTGATTTCTTATTACAAATAAAAAATAATGTATGCTGTTAGAAAAGTCTTACAACAAACGTTTTACCTGCATTTGGTGTCAAAGCAATTGTTCGAACTGTGTTCCTTCTACGGTTTGACAATGAGCCAATCTTGTGTAAAATGATTCGACAGAGTTGCCTAACATTTCTTTCACAGTTATCAAAGCAATCTCCTCTATAATCCTGTTTCTTAGGTCTTCCAAATTATGAGGCTTTCTTCTATAAACATTGGAATTTAAATGACCCCATAGGAAATAATCGATTGGTGACAAATCCGGAGATCTTGGAGGCCATTCGATTTCTCCTCTTCGGCCAATCCATTTATGAGGAAACCTTAAATCCAAATACTCTCTTACCTGTCTCCCATAATGGGGTGGAGCACCATCCTGCTGAAACCATACATTATCAAAGTATTCTCCTGATGCAATTTGAATAGCTGGGGTTATTTCATTTTGGAGCATATTGTAGTAAAGTTCGGCATTTAAATTTCCATTGATGAAAAAGGGTCTAACAATTTTGTTACCTAAAATTCCACACCATACGTTCAGTTTTTGTGGTTGCTGTGAATGTGGGTTTTCACTAGCCCAGTAACGGCAATTGTGCCTGTTAACATTGCCATTTAGGAAAAAAGTTGCCTCATCAGAAAATAGTATGTTGGTCAGAAAATCTCTATTGTCATCACATTTGCGCATCACAAGTTCACAAAACTCAACTCTTCTGTCGTAATCATCCTCACTTAACTGTTGGACTAAATGAACTTTAAATGGTTTGTATTTATTAATTTTCAAAATCTTACTCACAGACATAGGGTGCATATCATGTTGCTGTGCAGCTTTTCTGAGCGATGTATGTGGGTCTTCAATAAATGTTTGCAAAACATCTAGTGCATGTTCTTCATCTGTTGCAGATTGTATCCTACCCGACTTTGGCCGATTACGTACACTCCCTGTCATTTCAAAACGCTCAATAGTTTTTTGATATTGTTGAAACACTTATGGGATTCCTTTCTGGGAAAGTGTCATTAAACAAATTACAAAACTTCCCGATAAGATCTTTGACGATCGCCATATCCTCGCATCATCAACAGAGTAATTCGTTCTCTTTCAGGACAATTCCATTAAAATGCCAAATTAAAAACTGAAACTACTGTAATTAGATAACTTGTTGACAGCAATGCTTCAGAGACACTGATTAACTCGACAGGAATGATATGACCTTTGTCCATTTGTAATTCCCAAGCTTAGACCTGTCTAGTGAAAGCTCCATGCTCAACAAACTGAAACCTGTAGACCAGATGATTAATGACACAAATAATGTTTCTCATAGGCTAGTGACCTTTGTCTCTTTAAACCTTCCTGCTGACTGGAAAACGCCAAGTACAGATTCATAAGTAATCAGAGAAAAGTGACTCATAAAGTTTTATTCATTGTAATAAAAAACTGGCAAAATTTGTGCTAATAGAACCAGCTTAAAATGAAATTTTAGTTTTATTTAATTGAACATTTTAAAAAATGCTAAAAAATTAGTGTAACACATTTTGTGGCAAGAACCATGTTAAAATTACATTGTTGAACATCAGTAAATTTTCAATACTAAAAATGCTCTATTTTCTGATAGAATAATTCCTTTGAGATGCGGTTTGTGGCATTCAATTCAGTAAGCTATTACCTTTAAAATTATGTATCACAAGGTATAGGCTTCCATTAAGAATATTCACGATACCCTCGGCAGGACGTCCCCCGTTGGTGTGACATAACAAAACATTGTTCCAAAAAGTAGATGCCCAATCTCTATCACGATTGTAAGAGGTTTCAAATTTTATATTTAAATTATTAAAGGATATATTTGGGTGTTTCCAGACATAATATACACCCTGTATGTATGTATATATGTATATGTAATTAGTATATACGGGTTGCTGTATAGAGCGCAACTTCAGTGTTTGTACTGAACGATTAATAAATAAGTCTTGGGGTTATTTATTTTATTAGTATTTTTATATAAAACTTCTCTAAAAATAAACATGTAAATTGGTAGTATAGCTATGATTTTATTTATTTTATAACTGTACAAAATGAAATACATATATACATATAAAATAATAGTGTAAAATCTTAAGCCAGGTTTAGATCAATGTTACATTCAAATAATAAAAAAGTAGTGGGATATTTGGTAGTTTTTCTATTGTATGGGTGGGATAGGCAGCTCATTCGCTATCAAACAGTTTAAATCCTCTTTACTTTTTCTTTATTCTTGTTTGAGTTTATTCTTTATTTTTATATAAATTTAATTTTTTTCCACAATAGAGTTTTTAGAAGAGTTAGCGGAGTACAGGAATATTAGCATATTTGAATATGAAGATTTAAATCAGTTTTTATTTGTCTAACGGTATCAATTCAGTCCGGTTGGTAACTTATCGATCCTGCATGTGAATATTAGAAGCTATAATAAAACATATAGACGAGTTTTTAACTATTTTAAAACAGATTTTAATATGACATTTGATATCATAGTGTTAACGGAAACTTGGTTGGATGAAAGTGGTGTGATTGTTGGTGTGGATGGGTATGACGCCATAGTTAATAAAGTAAGCAGAAAATCAAAATGATGGCGTGATTGTCTATGTACGAAAGTGTTTTCAGTATTACGCATGAGGAAGTCAGAATGCATGGGGCCACAAGTATAAAGATAAAACTTATCTGTAGGTAAATGAGCGGCTTTGTTGGACTCGCAGTGTATCGTAGTCCGTCCCCTGACCTTGACCTTACAATTGTGTTTATTCAAGACCTGGAGGTATATTGTAATGATAGGCCCAGGGATCGCATGCACTGGATAGTTTGGTGACATTAAACTGTTGCATACTACAGGAAATTACAAAAATCTCCTCTCACAACAATACCTAGATGTTTTGTACGGGTCCGGTTTTATTGGTTGTATTACTGTTCCCACAAGAGTTACGAGCGTAAGTAAAAGTTGTATTGGATCATATTTTTACAGACTTGTAAGGGAAATTAATAAGTTTACCAAGCTCAGTTAGTCAATCCGAACTGACGGATAATTTTTGTATTATTACAGAATTAAAAAACTGGGTAGAAAAAACAAAATCGAAAAATATCAAGTTAATACATTTTGATGATGATATAGCTGTGGGTCATCTTATATCCGAGTTAGATTGGTCTCCGGTCGTGGTAAACGGATGATGTCAATGTTAGTGTGGGTTTACTTGTTACAAATTTACAAAATATCATTAAAAATGTTACCAAAGAAAAAACTATCCTTGCAAAATACAAAGCAATCAAACCTTGGATCACAAACAATTTAATTAAAGAAATTAGGAATAGGGACAAACCCAGTAAACAATTAAGAAAAACAACCTTTTAACCCGATAGCATTAATGCCTTTTAAAAATTGTCGTAATCGGGTAAATTCATTAGTAAAAAAGTGCTAAGGAAAAATTAACCATAGAAATAAAATTATATTGGCAAAAGGTAACGCAAGGGAACTTTGGAAGAACTTGGGAGAATTTATGGGAACCTCTAAATCCAAGGAAACGTTTCCTGTTGAACATTTTTTATCTGGAAAACACTAGAAGTGAAACTGATAATATTTTAGAAGCTGCTGATCAGTTTAATGAGTACTTCGCCAATGTGGGTAGTAATTTGGCTAATGCAATCCCTCCTGTCACGGAGGTGGTGGTCAATGATGAGGATTATCAGATAGACTCCGTATTCAAATTTTCTCCAGTTTCTCTTGAACAATTAGAGAAAAGTGTTTTAGAAACTGAAATGGGGATTAGCTCCAGGCGTCGATGGGATCCATACAAAAAAGTTATTAAAAGTAAAATTTTTCAACATTTAAAAATGACTATTACTCATGTTATTAATGTTAGTTTGTCTCAGGGAAGATATCCAGATATTTTTAAGATTGGCAAAGTAATTTATAAAAGTGGCAAAAAAATTTGATCATTAACTATAGGCCTATTACTCTCGCTTGTGTTCTGGCAAAACTCATTGATAAGTGTGTTAAAATTACAGCTTGTTGATTACTTAACCCGGAACAATTTCTTGTTTTCAAATCAGTTTTGGTTTTAGAAAAGATAAAAATATTAATGATAATTTTATTTATGGTTACAAAAAAAATTCATGAAAACAAATTGGCCCTAATAATAATAAATGTATTATGGTGTTTATTGACTTGGCGAAAGCTTTTGATTCTGTTGATCGTGGTATTTTATTAACAAAATTGGTTAATGCTGGTATAAGGGACTTAGCACTTGATTGGTTTAAAAGCTACTTAAGTGATAGGCGTCAGTTGGTGTCGATAATGGGTGTTAGTAGTAGATTAGCAGAAATTGATTACTGGATTATACAAGGGAGTACCCTTGGTCCAATTCTATTTTTAATATATAATATGAACAATCTAGGTAGGGTTAGTTTAGATAATGGCAAAGATATTTCTTTATGCTGACGATACTGCTCTTATATTCGAGGGTTCGACCTGGGTTGAAGCTTATGATAAATGCTGAACAGGGTCTCCGTATGGTTAAGGGGTGGTTTTGACCAAAATAAGCTTACTGTCAATTCGCAAAAAAACTAAGTACATGGCCATCTCTCTTAGATCTTCTTCTGATCCTGTGGGATTTACAACTCAGGTTACATACTTGTGGCAGAATGAATGGTTTGCACAAACGTGTGAGTGGTGTTGAGGAGTGTGGACGAATATAAGTATTTAGGAGTGACATTTGATAAGAGGAATGAGTTGGGCCCCACACATCATTACAACAAGGGAAACAAGCTTAGGAAATTTCATATTTGCTTTAGCTAATTTACGCCGGGTGGTTAATCTGAACGTTGTTAAATGTGTGTATTATGCTTATGTTCAATCGGTTTTTACAGTTTGGAATAATCGCCTGGGGTGGAGCAAATAAAAAATGTAATTAATCCATTAGAAATAGTACAAAAGACTATTGAAATGAAATGAATGAAATGAAAAAGTGCTTTATTTTCCTTTTAGTTGTGTATACACATTTAGGTCCCCACAGTGAACCCAACTTCAAACACTTGACAGCATTGGGTCCAAAATGACCGTCAGCTGGCTGGCTTTAAACTATAGGAGTATTAAATACAGTACAAAATAAACTGCTAAAACTACCAAAATTTTCACAAAACAAAAATTTGTACAGTAAAAGAGAAAAAGTAAAAAACACATTTACATCCTAAAGGCGGTTAATACAATATGTTACGTTGATACAAATATACAGATACAGTACAGAAAAAGGAATATAAAGTAAAGACTGAATCCTTATCTTAATGGTCTCTCCTGTGATGTATAAGTGCAATATAAACTCGTAATCTACGTAACTGTGTACATTATAACTAGCGCGTTATGTTTGCACAGTTTTCCTTACTTATTAAGAAAATTAAGAAAGAAAAATCTAAAAATTGAATTCCTGTATTAAATTCCACCGGTATCTCCAAGCGTCCTTCATATAATCCCCTAACGCCTGCCAATCCCTCCCATTCAAAAATTCCAAAAACTCCCTTTTACTTAATATACAATTTCCTAAACGTTGTTTTCGAATATTCCTGAGAATAGGACATATGGCTACAAAGTGGAAAACTGTTTCATTCTCTTGCAGGTTGCACAATGAACAGGTAAAAATTGAATATGTTAGCCAAGGCTTGTAAATTTAAAGCTGACAAGTTCTGCTCGAGCTTTAATAACCCATGAAATAGTACTAACATCAAGGTTATTTACTGATTGCGCTTCTTCTGTCCCCAAGGTCAAGGATCAAGGGTCAGGTACTGCTGGTGGTAATGAGAGGTCCGTGCTCTGCCCACACAGTCTGAATGAAACCTATCCCTCAGCCCCTCTACCACACTCATCAGCTGCGTCTGCAGTATGTCCAACTCCTGCACACTGAAATCTACCTCAACTCCCACTCTGACACCTAACTCTATCCACAAAAGACTATTATTAAATCTATCTTACAGAAAGACAGAAGATACCCGACAAACTTAATTTTCGATGAATTTAAAGTTTTCAATAATAAATCAACTCTATGTAAGAACCCTTATTTTATATATTTTTCACAAACAAGGTCTACCCTTTTCACACCTATAGGCCACCACTACCTTACTCGTTCAGTGGAAAATATTGGAATTGTGATTCCTAGATTATCGGAAATCTATTAACAAAACCTGTTCGTTTTACATAATTAACATGATGTATTCAAATTTACCAGCTTACCTTAAAGTTAACGATGTCCTAATAATAAATTGTTACACAAAATTAGTAAACAAATGGTTAGTTGAAGTTTGGGAGAGAAGGTGTTGAACGGTTTATTGTTTCTATATATTCCTAACGAGTGGTGTGGTGTGTGGGGGTGTGTGTTTGTGTGGTGTGGTGCGTGTGTGTGTGTGTGTGTGTGTGTGTGTGTGTGTGTGTATGAGAGCGGCTGGGTGTGTGTGAGAGAGAATGAGTGAGAAAATTGGGAGGAGAGTGTGAGTGAATGTAAAAGAGAGTGAGAGGGAGATTGCCTGAAAGGAGTGAGAAAGATATAGAGAGAGACATTGCTGATTTGTCTTGTATTTGCTGATAGTTTCACATGCAGGACGAAAGGATTCCGAAATTTTATAGTGTTACATAATTTTACAAATTAGGTCATTGTTATTAGCTTATCAAAATTAAGTAGTCTCAAATTGTATTACCTTTTTTTCTCATCTATCCTAATTCGCTAATTTAAGTTATATTAAACCTAGTCATAAATTGATTACAAGAGTTAAGTTTTTGTTTCTTAGAATTAATTCAGCTATCTTATATTTTTATTTATACCTTATGTTTTATATATTTGTTTAGTAGGACTTTTAGAGCTCGTTCCCAGCACACAGGCATATGCCTTTGCTGGGAACATATTTCACTTACAAATATGTATGTATTTATTGATTTCTGTGTGAAATAAAGTTTCTCATAAAAGTATTCATAATTTGAATACTCCGTCATGTTGTTCAAAGAGCAACATACAGTCCCATTTCAAAATTATTCAAATGTAAACATACACGTACACTTTTCTGTCAATTAAATAGTTGAGTAGGGAAAAATGTAGATTTTTACCTACCTAACTAATAAGGAACTGTGTTTTTTCAATCTTAGCTACCGTATGCACATATTACCACTAGTTTTAAATAATACAAAATGAAAACTTTTCTTAACGTACTCACGATTAGACTATAACTTAAAAAAATATATAAGATTTTAATAAATCAATTTCCTTATTTATTACCATCAAAATTAGTATTTTACTTATTCTATTTTATATTTTATTATCTATTCTTTATTATAAATTTACACAGTTTCAAATACATCCCTAAACCGCTCAAGTGTATAATTTTAATTATATACAAATAAAAATATTCTTCAGTGTAAACAATATACTTGTAATACATTGACAGCGATACATTTATGCATTCAGTAGCGCATGTGTATTATCTTGACATAATGTATTCTCCTATATAAATGCAGTTATATTACTGGAATATAAGCTTAATCACGTATCCTGAATGCATAAGATACTGTTTTAAATGTTTTTACTTATAATCAATTTAAGGTATCGTAAAAATGTTGTTCTGTGATGAAAAATAACAGGTAAAATTTATAGTTTCTTTATTGTATTGCCATGTTGTTATTCACTTGATTTTGTAGTTAAAAGTGTAATAGACAATTCTTTGTGTAAAAGACTTTAAACTTACTGTATTGGGTTTTTAGTTGTGTGAGTTTATTCATTTTTAACTAGAAAAAAATAATACGGACTATAATGCAAAAATATTTCTTGTATTACATGAAAGTATGCTTATTTGTAGGTATGATGCAACATATTATTATAATAGAACCTATTGCAATCCATAAAAACTTATGACTGATTTAGTATCCATTCAAAACATTACTACACAATTTCTTCAATAGAAACTTTAAAAAGCCAGGACAACTTTCAATAAAAGTTAGAGGACGACATCTGCCGGATTTCCGGACTGAGCGCATCCTTAGATAACCTACTTCCGGTCTAACTACCTTCCTGCTTCCTTTCAACGTGTTGAAACGCAACTATATGAGACTAGAGAACTAAGTGTCCATTATAACCTAATAGCTAAGGTGGGAAGTAATCTTAACAACAAAAATCCTTATATATAATAATGTTTTTTCGAAGTTAATAATCCTTTTCTTTTGCATATGAGATGAAAATATGAAAATTAAAATTCTTAATACTTAATAATTAAAGTAAGGTTTCAAGAGAGCGCATTTCGTGACAAGTATGGTTCAAAGTAAAGTCTTTCAATTGGTATATAATTAAAAAGTTACTTGTAATAACAATTTAGTATACAAGAATCAGAATAATCTTTATACATTAAGATATAAAGTTGTTAGGAACTATTTTTTGTAAAACATAGTTAAATTACAGTTTGAACTTTGAGTTTGTACCGACAGTAAAAGGTTGTGGCCCAAGAGGTAAGAATACTTTATTTTGGAAGTTATTATTTCAGTTTTATTTTAGCCTAGTTTATAACAAATAAAAGTAAATTTTATTGCCAATTACATTAGACATATATTAAAATTAAGGTTTATAAAAACGTTAAATTTTTAGTTCAATTATTTTCTAAACAAGAATTTAAGTTAAATTTAATTTAAATAATTTTGTTTTAAAAAGTAATCGTGTACGCTTGTGTGCATTTAATCTAAAATATATTAAATTACAAAGATAATTTTTTTAAGTCCAATTTAATTTGATACTACTAAACAGGGTGCTTATTAAACATTTTTTAAAGACTTTGAAACAGTGTTCTCCTGTTTATCTACCCTAATACACATTTTGGTTTTTTTATTTAACATAATAAAAATGTCCAGAACTTTTACTGGACAATTGAGTTCAGTTGAACTAATACAACAATTAAGTAATGGGATATTGCGTAACTTGCGTATACTGTGTGTATAAACTAATCTATCCAAATTTTAACTTGTTAATTCTTCAGGTCAAGATAAGGAAGAAATAACATATAAAGTATTGTTCTATCTCGCTTAGTTTGCTGCATGACTATTTATTTTTTCTTAAAGTAAAATACGTATATTTGTATTGAATAAAGGAATAAAATTCAAAATAATTTGGTTTACTGAGAAGTGTTTTGAAAAAGTTTTAGAAAATATTATAGGAAGTTAAGAAACTGCAACTATACAAATGTATAAAACTAGATAACTCCGAAGCGGGAGATTGAATACAAGGTTTTATTAATAGTAAAATATGGTGTATTTCTTGTTAAAACTTGTAATAAAAAATGTATATAGATACAAAAAATAGTAACCGAAAAGTAAAGGTTTTACCAAGGCGCTATTCCTTACTCTAATCCAGTAATTAATTTTGATTAACCACTGAATATTATATAGCTGATTATTGCATTAACCAGATGCTAGCTAGCTCTAATGTTAACAAATTTTATTTTGATCCCAATACAATGAGTTTTTATAGTCTCCCTTAATAAATTACTTTAATCCAATTGAATATCCCCTTCCTATGTTTTTGATTAAACATTATAAAATGAATTTAATTAACTATATAAATATATAGCAGTACATAGCGGATGGAAATGTCAGTTAGTAGGGAGACAAGAGTAGAGAAACTGTCACCAGCACAGACTACTGCTGTCATAATCAGCTAAACAATGATACTGGTTGTAGTTCCCGAGTTAGATTGTTTAGACATAGTTCGGCCTCGTGCTGGTAGCTAAACAACTTGCACCTAAACATCGTTTCGAAATAAACTTGTGTAGTAGAAATAAGTATTTATAAGTAACATGCGTATTTATTTATATAAGGAATTTGTACGGAATAAAAGCGATATTGATGGCCTTATGTTGATAATTTGATATATTGTTATCCGTCCATTTCTGCAATAGCTCTTTATAACAAGGTGTTAGTGAGTCCAAACTTCATGCAAAAGTCATCGGCCAAAGAATTATACTATTAATTATAGTCCCAAAGGGTAGTCCTTCCATCTCTATGTCTGTATAAGCGATGACTCTGAAGTCATAAGAGACCCGTTATTTGGTACAATTTCTTCTTGGTTATAAGAAAGCCAGTATTTATATTAAGGACAAAAAGGTGAAGACCAATATTTGTTAAAGCTCAAGTCCATGGAGAATCTTGCACCATCATTAAACTCAGTAATACTCATATAGTAAAAATGTTTCATTCGCTAATATCAAGTCCTTTAGGTCGGGTTCGGTTTTCCGAGATATAAACAGACAGAAAGAAGATACAGACAATCAGTAATGACATTTTTCTAACCTAGCAGACTGAAAAGGATTGACCTAAATCCTGAGCAAAATATATTCTCTGCGGATGATTTGGCTCACAATTAAGCCTTAACCTTATAAGAGCACTTTATAACAAACCACGTTTGAACTATGAAACAGTTTGTAATTGTTTAATGGGTAGTTTTTTTAACAGTCAAGGCATCATAATATTTAAATAAAAAAATCAAAAAACTATTTATTTAATCTTTATCCTATGTTTTTCTGATTAATTGTTTGTTAGTTTGTTTAACATCGTGCTACAAAGAGTATACACAATTGATAACGGTTTGTTGTTGGAAATACAACTTTTAAGTGTGTACGATAAATGTGGGTAATCAGATTTTGATAAATTAGATATATTAATCTAATAACAAAAATAAAACATTATTCGTTTAAAAAAGAGAAAAGTAGTAAATACGAAGCTATACAAGAAGTTGTAATCACTTTCTTCGTTAAAATTATACTCACTTCGTACAGTTCCATATATACTTTACTTAATATTTACCTATTTTAGTGATTTTATATTTTCCTCTTAAAACTTTCTAAGACAATTTGGGATTCAAGAAAGAAGTCTAAAAAAAAAAAAAAAAATTTACAAAAAAACCCCTGTTTTTAAATATACACTTATAATTTATAAAACTTTACATGAATTATATAACTTGCCAAAGGAGTAGTGTAATGAGGTTATATATATTTTCCATTGTATACTAAATGGACTAATTGAAAAAAACTACCGATAGACTGAAATCGATGTAACGTATGTTAATTTTGAGGTCCTTCGTCGGCCGGGACTTTTTAGGATCTCTATAGAGACAAACATAAGAACTAAATCCCAAACGCTGCGCTAGGGAGAAAGGTGGAATTGGAGCTTAACATCAACATTCACTCAATGTGTTCTCTGTCACAAGAAACCAGGAGTATCATCACGTAAACGTGGTTTTATACAAACATATTTTGCTCTGAGTACGTATACAAAATTTATAAGCCTGTAACATACAACATTCATTAAACTGTATACGTTTAAAATGGACATATGATTTTTAACTCTGTTTTCTTAAATATATCCCAACATTAATCTAATTTTGCTTTCTCTATATTTCTCCTTACTTTAAGTTCAAACTAACAAAATAAGGTTTATTATGGTAATATGATTTACCATACAACATACATAACAATTATTGACGTGTTGTATTATTTCCCATTACTTATTTAATATAAACATCAATATAGTTTTCATATAAACCCCCATATTTCCTGGGCCTGTTTCACAGTGGTTTAAATTGTAATACCAGAAAAAACCTAAAAACTTGTGGTTTTCTGGAAAATTGCACTTCAGATTTTTATCATTTAAATTCTACATCAACGTGAAAAAGGGAAAGTAAGAACAAAACCACAAGTTCAGACAAGTAGGAAATGTAGAAATAACTGTCAAAATCACACCTCCACTATTTAATTGGAAGCTTTATAAATATTATAAATACTGTAGTGAAGTTGCGTTGAGCCATCATTTTTGAAAACGTTCCTTTTTCAACAAATCAAGTAAATGAACCGTTAACTAAACGGAAAACCTTAGAAAATAATTTAAATAAATATACCAGACCTGCACCAATTCTACCTACTCTCTTCATAATAGAGACCGAAACTCTAGTTTCATTTTCTTAAACAATACATGATAACATTTACTCATCATTTTCACTAGTGGTTTATAAGGTTATTTTAACTGTTTTTTAGTGTCAAGGATATCACACACATACAATTGGCATTTACAATATCCAGGGGATAGTTTCATATTACTTTTTACAAATACAAGACTGTCCTATATAACCCACAATTAATTTTAAAGGCATTTGTTATTAAAAACCATAAGTGCCGCCATAACCACACTCATAAATTAAATAAGGTTACATGACCGAATTATATACGATATGTTATGTAGCAATTTAACTACGTAAAATGTTAGTGGGACATTGCATAAAATACAACACGGAACTGAAATGCACGTTTGTTCTAATAAAATTGTAATTGCTTGTATATAATTGCTAATGAGGAGATAATCTCATCAACCAATCAAACACAATATCAACCAATTAGCATTTTGTTGATCAAGGCATCATCCTCTAAGTGCTATAAATTACAATCCAATCAAGTCAAATAAACATACTATTACAAAAATCAAAACCTTACGTAACTCGGATAGCTTAACCTAAATTACAGAATATCTTATTTTCTAAATAAACGTATTGTAGAGGAATCCTTCAGAGGAAGCGAATTTTTCTTAACTGATTATTATCACTTGAATACTAATTCCGTTTTTGTATGAACTATATCTTATCAGGCCTTCTTTTAGGAAGGAAACGAGATTCCAGTAGTAATAATGATTTCCTATACAACTAAGATCCTTATACGTAGCTTTATGTTACATAATATGTATAAGAAGAAATTCTGTTTAAAAAACCATATATTTTCAAAAATGTTTTCCTGAGGTATATATTATGAGTATTTTAAAAATATAAAAATGGCTATAGCTAAAGATATTAGTAGCGAGTGATTTACGAAACATTTGGAATTCCTAAGTAATATGTAGTACAAAACTTTAACACTACGTAGATTTACATAGTTTGAACCAGACATATAAACAATATAATGTATGTTAATATTTAGTTTAAATGTGGTGGAAAAGTTACCGGTGCCGCAATATTATTGTTTTTTAGCGCCATCCCTTATTGTAGGACTAACATCAGAGAAAGTAGATATATGCATTAGAAACACATGACATGAAGCCAAACACAGATGGTAGGTGGAGGCCGGAGATGTATAAAACAAACTAAAATAGGTTATCTCCAATTAAGTATATGAACTACAAAGGTATATTCTAATGATCTCCTAATAGTATCCTACTGCAATTAAAATAATCTTAAGAATCATAATTTAATTTTGAAACTGAAATTGTATAGGAATTGCCCTTGTAAAACGTTTTATGTAGTAAACTAACCGCTATTATAACTTCCCAAATATATATGTTGTTATAACACTTTTAGGTGATGGATTTTTTTAAATATCTTTCTTTGAGAACGAAAAGAAAAAAAGAATAAGAGAAAAGAAATAACCAAACAAGAGAAAAACACAATGAGAAAAACGTGTTGAAATCACATTCAGTCACGACCCCTCCCACTCCACCCCCTACCAACCCGCCTCGCTCACTCCCTCCCCCCCACCCTCCCCACCCGCCTACCCCCTATTATCATAGGTCGGTAAAAACCTGGTAATTTTTATTCAATAACGGAATTAAGTAGAAAATGAGACAAAGTAATTACACCCCAGAATCATACTCATTATACCCACGTTTAACAAACACCAAAAATTATATTTGACCACACAAGATTTTTTTGAACAAGGTAACAATGTTTCTTACATGAAAAACCTTCATGTTAAGATAGGGTTAGTTAGATTATGTATAACCCCATATATTGTTGAACTCTTTTATACTACAATTAATGCGTATTACAGTATAGATTAAACTGACTATGTTACTTCCATATATTGAAAAATATTAACTATACCATCAAAGCTTGCTCAATGTTGACGGATTCTCAATGAGAATGATAACGTGCTCGGTAAATCGAGACAGGCGCAAGTTATAATCACTATAAAACTTGTTTTATTATCAGTGTTAAAGTATTCACTAAATATCGGCATCTTAAACATTTCAAAAAAATTATTCATACAGGTAAACTCTCTCTGAATAGAAGATTCCACTGTTTTTAAACTTACCTGTGCAAAATTATTATTAAGTTATTATTTTGGACAGTGCTAAGTTTAAAACAGTGGTGTTTCTACTATCATAATTTATAATATAAATATATATATATATATATGAGGAAACAGCAGATCACCAACAAAGAAAAAAAACTTTTTCATGTTAATCTTTTAATAATGTTTATAAAAGTTTTAAAAAATTTTTTCAATATTTCCTAATAAAATATACAATTCGCTATGTAGCTTCTGGATGGTTACCAATTAGTTGTCCTTCGGACTTATCAGGTCTAATTCATCTAAAAATTATTCCGACTTTAACCTATATTCTAAAAAAGGCTAGAATTGGTAAATCATTTTCAAAACAGAAGCATTTATATTTTGAACAATATCTGAATGCGTATAGTTTTGTCGTTTACTTAACAAACTAGAAGGCAAACGATGGCCTTGAGCGTGGCTGTAATACACCAGTTACATATGCATAGTTCATCTACTGGTTCTTTCTTGTCTATGAGATTTTATGTAATGTATATGTGTATGTTCGTGATATCAGACGAAAAATAGGGTAAATTTCTCAATCATCAAAACTTAGCAGTAATGTTAGTAAAGAGATGTATTTATGTTTTATTATATACTCTCATCGTTATCATAAAATCATCACCAATCAGGTAAACATAAATGACTGTTTTACCATGTATTAGATACGCAATTTCAGGAATAGATACTATGTTTGTCATCACAATTTATAAAGAAATGCCAATTGCAGTATGTTTTTTCAGTTTGAACTTCTAACTGTTACGTATGAGTGAGAAAAAAGTTTGTTTTATAATATAATGTAGCAGGTAAGACAGGTATTGTACAAAAATGCCTAACGGGGACAGGTTTCATTATTACCATAGTTTACTATCACAGCATTAATTTATCACGTTATCCCTTTTAACATTTTCAGATAGCCGTATTTTAGTACTTTTATTTAATATGATTCGTCTGTATAGTTAATCACAGATAAGATCCTATAAGATATCATCATGGTCTTCCTCTTTGTTCCTGAATCAAACAGATTTGTTATTAGTCTGACAAGTAACAAGAATATATCTAGTTAAAATAAAGTTAATAACTATAAAACAATAATTATTATAAACCAGTTTGGGACCATTGAGAGAAAGTCATGAGATGACTGGCTGGGAGCCCAGTCCAGATTGCGAAGCCTAAACAAACCATAATAGCCAATTTGATAGGTCCTATTATCCAAAACAAAAATATTAATGTTCTATATTGGTTTTCTTTTCTTTCATTGTGCGGATCATTAAATTAAGCCAAGTGGTAGTGTATAATCTTTCCCAGCACTTGAACTCTGAACTCAGACTTAGTGGTTATCTTGATTATTTCCATTGATGTGCTAGAGATTGATTATTTTATTTTATTCTACACACCATTTATGTGTAAAAAAGATTGATGTGGTACCATACCATCAGTATTCAGCGTTTTCATTTCTACACTATAAAAGCGTTTATTAGTGAAAGCGTTTGGCTCAGGTAGATCCCTCAAACAGTAGTTTAGTCCTGAAAGAATATGTAGAGAACGATTAAATGATTATTTTTCCTGTGAAAAAAAAATTGGACATGTTTCAGGTAAGTATGTTATTGGTTACTATTATCGTTTTCGTGGTTGTTTACGACCAATTTTAGTTTTAAACTAACCATAAAGGGTATGGTAAACGAGAATATGCACAGCTTTTAATTCTGTCAGTTCTGTTCTGGGCGTGTTGTGCTTCTTGGCTCCCGTGTTGGCAAAGATATCGGCTCTTTTGGCTTATTCCTTGTGCATCTGGTAACTAACGCCATGGCCTGCTTCAACATTGGTAAATTTTTTATCAGCCCAACGTTCTTCCACTTTCATAAGAGGTTTATAAGACCTCTGGTAAAGTTATAATAATAAATATACAAATAAATAATTCTGTTCTCCAAAGGCTCCCAAGTTGATAAATGTACTAAAAGATGTTTTAAAACCAAAATTATTTCTCATACTATAAGAAAAAAAGTTACTCCTAAAAATATTGTCTAGTCATCAAATTTTTCATTATCCGGATTTGATTTTATATTTATTTATAATACTTATATATGTTATGTGTGTGTGTCGTGTGTGTGTGTGTGGTGGTGTGGTTGTGTGTGTTTTATGAGATAGAAATATACATAGGAAATACTTCCTTTACAAGAGACTCGGGGATAGACACCATCGCTTTATTTTGTAAATGCCAATGGTAAGACATGAACAATAAGATATATTTATACTCGCATTAATTACTGAAGACAAAATTCGGCACAATTAATAAAATTTTCATTAGAAACGAAGAACGAGTTTAACAGAATAAAACTCCTTTAATTTTAACCGTAAAAGAGAAAGTAAGTAATTAATATTGAATTCTGTATTTTAGTTAAATATTGAAAACCCACTCGACTAATGCCTCATTTACCCTTTCCTCCAATAAGTCCTAATCATCGGTAAAGTCGGAAGGTTGCTGCTTACAACTTACATGGATACAACACCTATTTATTAACAGAGCCCCATTAAAAGAAGAAGGACTACCACCATAAGTAGAGAATTCATAGACCACTAATAAATAACTATTCAAATCATTATCCTAAAATTATAGATGAAAAATTACATTAGTAAATAAAAATAGACCTATAAATTAATAAACTAATAAAATTAAATAAAGTTTTAAAAACGGCCAGAATGAACAAAAGGTCTTGGGTTACGTTGGGCATGGAATTATGTCACGCCATACGATAAAACAAGAACTAAATAAACATAAGCTTGAATTGGACATCGACAAACTGAACTTAGGATTTCCATGGCGCCTAATCAAAGGAAAAGTACAGAAAT